>NC_048219.1:159823514-159848606 GCF_002007445.2 Ailuropoda melanoleuca | reverse complement strand
CAGTCAAAACTAGAGGCTCTGACGGCCAGGGTCACCGAGGCAGAGGAACGCGTTAGCGAATTGGAGGATGGGTTAGTAGAAGAAAAAACGAAAATAGAAGCTGGTCTTAAAAAAATCCACGCCCACGAATGTAGATTACGGGAGATTACTGACTCTATGAAACGATCCAATGTCAGAATCATCGGCATCCCTGAAGGGGTGGAGAAAAACAGAGGTCTAGAAGAGATATTTGAACAAATTGTAGCTGAAAACTTCCCTAATCTAGCAAGGGAAACAAGCATTCGTGTCCAAGAGGCAGAGAGGACCCCATCCAAGCTCAACCAGGACAAACCTAAGCCACGTCACGTCATAGTGCAATTCGCAAATATTAGATTCAAGGATACGGTATTGAAAGCAGGCAGGGCAAAGAAATTTGTCACGTACCAAGGTAAAGGTATCAGAATTACGTCAGACCCANTTCTCACGTACCAAGGCAAAGGTATCAGGATTACGTCAGACCTGTCTACAGAGACCTGGAATGAGAGAAAGGCTTGGGGGGGCATTTTTAAAGCTCTTTCAGAGAAAAACATGCAGCCAAGGATCCTTTATCCAGCAAAGCTGTCATTCAGAATTGATGGAGAAATAAAGACGTTCCAAAATCGCCAATCATTAACCAATTTCGTAACCACGAAACCAGCCCTACAGAAGATATTAAGGGGGGTTCTATAAAGGTAAAAAGGCCCCAAGAGTGATACAGAACAAAGTCACAATCTATAGAAGCAAAGACTTTACTGGCAACATGGCATCATTAAAATTCTATCTCTCAGTTCTCAGTGTCAATATAAATGGTTTAAACGCTCCCATAAAACGCCACAGGGCTGCAGATTGGATAAAAAGACATAACCCATCCATTTGCTGTCTATAAGTGACTAATTTTGAACCCAAAGATGCATCNTACAAGAGACTCATTTTGAACCCAAAGATGCATTCAGACTTAGAGTAAGGGGATGGAGTACCATCTTCCACGCAAATGGACCTCAAAAGAAAGCTGGAGTAGCAATTCTCATATCAGATAGATTGGATTTTAAACTAAGGACTATAGTTAGAGATGCAGAAGGGCACTATATTATTCTGAAAGGAAATATTCAACAAGTGGATATGACAATTATAAATGTATATGACCCCAACAGGGTNTGGCATCATTAAAATCATATCTGTCAATAATCTCTATCAATCTAAATGGCTTAAACTCTCCCATAAAACGCCACAGGGTTGCAGATTGGATAAAAAGACATGACCCATCCATTTGCTGTCTACAAGAGACTCATTTTGAACCCAAAGATGCATTCAGACTTAGAGTAAGGGGATGGAGTACCATCTTCCACGCAAATGGACCTCAAAAGAAAGCTGGAGTAGCAATTCTCATATCAGATAGACTGGATTTTAAACTAGAGGCCATAGAGAGAGATACAGAAGGGCACTATATTATTCTTAAAGGAAGTATTCAACAAGTGGATATGACAATTATTAATATATATGCCCCCAACAGGGGAGCAGCAAGATACACAAGCCAACTCTTAACCAGAATAAAGAGACATGTAGATAAAAATACATTAATAGTAGGGGACCTCAACAACCCACTATCAGAAATAGACAGAACACCCTGGCAAAAACTAAGCAAAGAATCAAAGGCTTTGAATGCCATACTCGACGAGTTGGACCTCATAGATATATATAGAACACTACACCCCAGAACCAAAGAATACTCATTCTATTCTAATGCCCATGGACCAATCTCAAAAATAGACCATGTTCTGGGACACAAAACAGGTCTCAACCAATACCAAAAGATTGAAATGTTCCCCTGCATATTCTCAGACCACAACGCTCTGAAATTGGAACTCAACCACAAGGAAAAACCTGGAAGAAACTCAAACACTTGGAGGCTAAGAACCATCCTGCTCAAGAATGACTCGATAAACCAGGAAATCAAAAAACAAATTAAACAATTTATGGAGACCAACGAGAATGAATACACAACGGTCCAAAACCTATGGGATACTGCAAAGGCAGTCCTAAGGGGGAAATACATAGCCATCCAAGCCTCACTCAAAAGAATAGAAAAATCTAAAATGCAGTTTTTATATTCTCACCTCAAGAAGCTGGAACAGCAACAGAGAGACAGTCCTAATCCATNATCCCCTGCATATTCTCAGACCACAACGCTCTGAAATTGGAACTCAACCACAAGGAAAAACCTGGAAGAAACTCAAACACTTGGAGGCTAAGAACCATCCTGCTCAAGAATGACTCGATAAACCAGGAAATCAAAAAACAAATTAAACAATTTATGGAGACCAACGAGAATGAATACACAACGGTCCAAAACCTATGGGATACTGCAAAGGCAGTCCTAAGGGGGAAATACATAGCCATCCAAGCCTCACTCAAAAGAATAGAAAAATCTAAAATGCAGTTTCTATATTCTCACCTCAAGAAACTGGAACAGCAACAGAGGGACAGGCCTAACCCACTGACAAGGAAGGAGTTGACCAAGATTAGAGCAGAAATCAATGAATTAGAGACCAGAACCACAGTAGAGCAGATCAACAGGACTAGAAGCTGGTTCTTTGAGAGAATCCATAAAATTGCCAGACCACTGGCAAGACTCATCCAAAAGAAAAGAAAAAGGACCCAAATTAATAAAATTATGAATGAAAAATGAGAGGTCATGACCAGCACCATNGGTCACGACCAGCACCATTGAAATTGCAAGGATTATTAGAAACTTTTATCAACAGCTATATGCCAAAAAACTAAACAATCTGGAAGAGATGGAGGCCTTCCTGGAAACCTATAAACTACCAAGACTGAAACAGGAAGAAATAGATTTCTTAAATAGGCCAATTAACTATGAAGAAATTGAGTCAGTGATAAACAACCTTCCAAATAATAAAACTCCAGGCCCAGACGGTTTTCCTGGGGAATTCTACCAAACATTCAAAGAAGAAAGAATACCTATTCTCCTAAAGCTATTTCAAAAAACAGAAACAGAAGGAAAGCTACCAAACTCATTCCATGAGGCTAATATTACCTTGATCCCCAAACCAGGCAAAGACCCCCTCAAAAAGGAGAATTACAGACCGNGCATTGTCCACAATAGCTAAATCGTGGAAGGAGCCGAGATGCCCTTCAACAGATGACTGGATTAAGAAGCTGTGGTCCATATATACAATGGAATATTACTCAGCTATCAGAAAGAACGAATTCTCAAAATTTGCTGCAACATGGACGGCACTGGGAGATAATGCTAAGTGAAATAAGTCAAGCAGAGAAAGACAATTAACATATGATTTCTCTCATCTATGGAACATAAGAACTAGGATGATTGATTGGTAGGGGAAGAACGGGATAAAGAAAGGGGGGGTAATCAGAAGGGGGAATGAAATATGAGAGACTATGGACTATGAGAAACAAACTGGGGCCTCAGAGGGGAGGGGGGTGGGGGATTGGGATCGACCGGTGATGGGTAGTAAGGAGGGCACGTATTGCATGGTGCACTGGGTGTTATATGCAACTAACGAAGCATCGAACTTTGCATCGGAATCCGGGGATATACTGTATGGTGACTAACATAATATAGTAAAAAATCATTGAAAAAATACAGACTGGGGATTTTTTTCATGTTTTGTTCTTCATCATTATATCTATATAGCTCTAACATGAAATTAGTTTCAGGTGTACAACATAATGATTTGATATTCCCCATTATTCTTGAATGTGGAAGAGAAATTTTCGTTTGTAAAAATGTCATAACGTCAAATATGTTGTCATCAATAAGATTGCCACTGAATTGCAATGCTGTATTCTTAATTTTTAAATACAAATCAATAAAAAAAATGAAGGTCATCCACACTTTATTGAATTATAGTTTAGGTAATGTCAGTATTTTTTTTAAATGATACTTTTCTAGACTTCTGAAAGGTTTTATTTAATAAAATGAGTCAGGTCATTAATAGCTTCATTGGTGTCTTGTAAAATACTTCCAAGAACGTATAAACCTTAGTGCCTTTATAAAAATGGGCTATTGTTCAAGAGGCATACATCTCAGCTTGTTTTGCTTAGAACTTATGCTGCTTGGCATATTGCTATATATTCTATAATCTCTAGTATTCTTTGCTTTATTTCTGTGGTACAATTTTGCTATACTGCCAATGTTTTCTCATAAAGAATCTTAAGTGCACCTACCTCTCTCTCTTTTTAAGTCTTTTTGTCAAATATAAGCCACATTGTAATTGCTGATTATTTAGAAATTTGTCTGAATTAAATTAACAAGTGCCTTATGTAGGAAATCTGTATGAGGCACTTGTTAATATATTAGATATACTTTCTTATCTAAAAAAAATACTTCCCCCTACTTCTTTTTCCCTTAAACTTTTATGAAAATATTTTAATTGTGAAAATTCTCTTGTAAAAGAGAACATTTAACAGGATTTAATGGTTATGATACTCTTTATATAACTTTGTCAACCTATGTTAAATGGGAAGATAGAATTTAACATGAATGACTTTCTTCTTTAAGGACCTTAAATTTTATTTATTCATTCATTCATTCATTCATTCATTCATTCATGTATTCATTTTTTTTTTAAAGATTCCATTTATTTATGTGACAGAGATAGAGACAGCCAGCGAGAGAGGGAACACAAGCAGGGGGAGTGGGAGAGGAAGAAGCAGGCTCATAGGGGAGGAGCCTGATGTGGGGCTCGATCCTATAATGCCGGGATCACGCCCTGAGCCGAAGGCAGATGCCCAACCACCGTGCCACCCAGGCGCCCCCATTCATGTATTCATTTTAACCTTAATTTTAAACACATACATTTTCTTGTGTGAAAATAATCTCACAAACAATTAGCCCCATGCCCATCATTTTAGAGGAAGCAAGGCTCACTGAACCTGCAATTAGCCAATTATAGAAACCCTTATATTGCTTGCAGTTGTCAACAGCAAAAATAAATTCAGGCAGATCCCCCAGTGCTAAAGGAGTGATACGTCAACGCCCATTTTCAGTCTGAGATGTAGTGAGCCATGCATTTTCTTTTGTTTTTATTTGTTTTTTGTTTGTTTTTTAGTAATGACTTTATAAAATGTTTATAAGTTTTGTCACCATGGTTTTCCTTTTAATTGCATATATAATGAGCTTTAGTGCTGTTCTTTTCTCTTTTGTTGCGTTAAAAATGGAAGTTTATCTTTAAACTCTAACTTTGTGGAATAAGAATGCTATTTGTAAAAAATATTGTATTTTTTCAGTTGATTAATATGAAAATGATAATAGTTTCTTGATTTAAGGGATTTTAAAAGGGATAGCTACATTTCAAGTAAAGATTTCATTATTATTTCCTTCTTAGTACACTAGACATGAAATTAAACAGTTATCTTTAACTTTGTTTTTATCAGAGAGTCAGTTTATTTAAAACTAAAAGCATCATCCATTGTTTTAGACATATATCCAAATGTGAGATTGTTAGATCATATGGTAATTATATTTTTAATTTTTTGAGGAACTTCCTATTGTTTCCCATAACAGCTATACCATTTTACATTCCCACCAATAGTACACAAGAGTTCTAATTTCTTCACATCCTTACCAACATGCTAACACATTATTTGTTTTTGTTTTTGGTTTTTTTATAATAGTCATAGTGACAGGTGTGAGGTCATATCTCATTATGGTTTTGATTTGTACTTCTCTACTCTTAAGAATATTGAGCACTTTTGATATACCTGTTACTTATTTGTATTCCTTCTTTGGAGAAATGTCTGTTCAAGTCCTTTGTCCATTCTTTAATCAGGTTATTTATTTTTGCTTGTTTTGTCCTGTTTCTATTTTGGTTTTTGCTGTTGAGTTGTAGGAATGAAATATTTAGGATATTAACACCTTGTCAGATATATGATCAATCTTACTTCTGGGTATATTTTCAAAATAATTGATATGAGGGTCTTGAAGAGATACCTGCACTTCCATGTTTGTTGCAGCATTTTTCAAGAGAGCAGGATATGGAAGCAACCTAAATGGCCATCACCCAATGAGTAGAAAAGTAAAATGTGGTATGTACATATAATAGAATACTACTCTGAATTAAAAAGAAGGAAATCCTGTCATTTTCAACAATAAGAATGAACTTGGAAAATTTTATGCTAAGTGAAATAAGCCAGTCACAGAAGGAAAAATTACTATGTGATACCATTTATATGAGTATCTAAAATTGTCAGACTCATAGAAGCAGAGAATGAAATGGGGCTTGTTAGGGACTGGAGGGAAGCGGCAATGGCAGTTGTTGTTCAGTGAGGTAAAGTTTCAGTTATGCAAAATAGGTTCTAGATGTCTGCATCCAGACATATATAATATCTAATCTCATATATATGTAATATCTAAAGCTAACAATACTGCACAGAGCACTTAAACATTTGTTAAGAGGGTAGATCTCATGTTAAGTGTTCTTACCACAAACGACACAAACACAGAAACTAAAAGGCACAAGAAACCTTGATTGTGTTGATGGTTTCATGGGTGTATGCATTTGTCCAATTACATCAAATTATACACATTAAATATATGCAGTTTTTGTATAACAATTATACCTCAGTAAAGCTTAAAAAAATTATTCAACTGACCTCTCTCCCCCACTCCCAGTTCTTCCTCTGTACCCTTACAATCCACAGACACAAAGTTTATGTGCAGTTTTAGCAGGATTATAAATTCCCATAGATAGCAGGTTAAGAATTCTTTGTATACTCAAGACTTAAAGAAAAAATGGGCTGGAAAGAATTATTTTACCTTTGTCAAAACATTTCTCATCTTACCAAATCACAATATATTTTTCAAATGTTTTAGATTTTAAGTCAAACACTCTCTTTTTAATACCTCAGCTCTACCTGTGCTGTGCATAATTAGAAAGCTCAGTCCCTTACTGCCTTCAGTGTTTTGCTGTCTTTCATAAGTATTAAAACCATTTTAATAAAAGAACAGCCGACATTATACAAATCCATTGATATCAGAATAATATGAACAGTAAGTTGCACATTTATAGGACCCACACATCTTATTTCTCTGGGGAAAGCATCAAACTTGTATTAAATCTATTAAAAATAAAAGCAAATGGCAATCGAGAAAATAGACTTTTGATTTTAATATCATTGTCTCCTGATGCTAAAACCTCTAACCTCCAATATGAGAAAGAGTAAACTTTAAATATTTCTTCAATTTCCCACATAAATTATTAACATAAAATTAAAATATAGATAAGATGCATTGTATTGTTCAAAGCACCATCTATTGGTCTATATTTGAGCCATTTCAACCTGTGCTAAACCAAGTTAATTTTACTTTTGGGTCTTTCTTCATCAAGGATTTAAAATATACTGAGGGCAGGGAAGTCTTTTCACTCTGTGCTCTGTAAATGTTTTTACCTGTAAACTCTCATAAATCTTATTTGCTCTGCTTTGCTACCATTTTAAAATAATTACAAAAATACACTTTAAAATTTTGTAAAAAGTGCAATATTTGAATCAAATAACCAGAATGCATTCCTTTGCCATAAGACTCTCAGAAAAAGAGCTTTGGAAATGTAAATTGCATAGACATTAATTATTAATCAGTGAAATGCACTTATTTTTATTTATTTTTTTGAAAGAGAGATTGAGAGAGAGGGATGGAGGGGTAGAGGGAGAGGGAGAAAGAGAATCTTAAGCAGGCTCCACACCCAGGGCAGAGCCAGATGTGAGGCTTAATCTCAGGATGCTGAGATCATGACCTGAGACAAAATCAAGAGTCAGACGCTTAACTGACTGAGCCACCCAGAAGCCCCGGTATTTTTATTTTTATTCTCATAGGAATACTTAATTATTTTAATTATATTAGATTATATTAGGTTAAATTTATTATAATATTAATTATATTAGATTAAAGATAAAGATTAGAAGAATGAATCAATTTTCTACTAAGATACTAATTTATCCTGATAGCAAATTTTAGCAACAACATAAAAGATTGTTTAAATTCTACATTAGGAATAGATAATATAGTTAAAACTATATTTGTGTTCACTGGCTCTGTTTCACAGTATACAAAAGCTAGTTGAGTTTCATTTGGTAGAATATAAGAAGAAAGTGGAGGGGAACAGAGAAAACTAGACTGAATGAATACAAAAGCATGCATTAAATTGGGTCAATTCACATGCAATTAAAACTTCAAAGAAAAATAACGTGCAGTAAATGAAGTGTGGAAGCTGGGGCCCAGAAACTAAAGAAAATGGTCTAAACTATTTTCCCCCCTAATTTTAGTGAACTGATACTGTTAATTTCTGATCCATGTTTACACTTCTTTAAGTCTCAAATAAGAACCCTTAGAAAAGAAAGATCTACTTAATGAAATACTTTGTTTTGACAAAACAGTGAACTCATCAGTTAAAAGTTCATGTTTATCTTTTAATTACATTTTACATAGTTTATATATTTATTCACGGGTTGTTGACTTTGTTTTTAACATTTATTTGATTTCATGTGAATAAACTTTTTATTCCTGTTCTTTGTTTTAATATAATCCCAGTAATCTTTAAATATTTTTCTAATATCTAATGTATTTTTAGCTTTGAAATATTTCTTTTTTTTTCTTTAAACATGGGGTATAAACAGGAATATAGGACAATTGTTTTGTTTTTGACTTTTTCTCACTGCTAACTTTAAACTCAGTTTTAGATCTAGTTCCTTGTGGCCTGGTGATATCTCAGTTGAAACTGATCTCCCCACTTGAAATCATAGCATTAATTTATTTTTTCTAATCTATATTGAGGTATAATTACAAATAAAATTGTAAGTTATTTCAACTATATAACATGATGATTTCCTATACCTTTACATTGTTAAAGGATTTCTTTCCTCCATTGAGTTAGTTAGCACATTTGTCACCTCACATATTTAACTGTTAATTTTTTTGGTGAGAAAACTTAAAATTCTTTTCTTTTCACAAATTTGAATTATACACTACAGTGTTATTAGCAATAGTCACCATTATACATTAAATCCTCAGACGTTATTTGTCTTATAACTGAAAGTTTCTACCCTTTCATCAGTCTCTCTCTATTTCCCCTAGCTCCCATCCCTCGCAATCATTTTTCTACTCTGTTTCATGAGTGGAACTTTTTAAAATTTTATTTTATTTTTATATTGAGCACATAAGCAATACCATGCAGTTCTTGTCTTTCTCTGTTTTGTTTATTGTACTTCGCAAATTGCCTTCCAGTTTCATCCATTTTGTCCCAGTGACAGGATTTTCTTCTTTTTTACAGCTGAATTCTTTTCTATTATATATGTCACATTTATATGATATATATTAAATATATGTTATACATTATCTTATATATAATGTATGCTATACATTACATGTATTATATTCATATGTTATTGATATAAATTGTATTGATATATAATGATATTATATACAAAAGATATATATAATGTTGTATCTATGTCTGTAATGATGATATATATAATATATATTCTAAATTATGCTATATACATTATACATTATATGATGTTGATATAAACTTTATTAATATACAATTATGTATAATGATACATGTAAAGATACATATAATGATATACATAATGATGTACCTATATCCATATAATGATGATGATGTGTGTGTGTGTGTGTGTGTGTGTATACACACATGTTATATGCGTGGTGTGTGTGTGTGTGTGTGTATCTGTCTCACATTATCTTTAACCATTCATCTTAGGTTGTTTCCATACCTTGGCTATTGTAAATAATACTGCAGTGAACATGGGCGTACAGCTATCTCTTTCAGTATGTTTCTTTTCATTTCCTTTAGGTATATATCCAGAAGTAGGATTGCAGGATCAAATGGTAGTTCTATTTTTAATTTCTTGAGGAGCCTTCACATTTTTTTCCATAGTGACTCTACCATCTTACATTCCCACCACTAGTGTGCAAGGGTTCCCTTTTCTCTACATGCTTGCCAGCATTTGTTATCTCTTCATTTTGATAATAGCCATCCTAACAGATGTGAGATACCTCATTTTGATTTTTATTTGCTTCTCCTTGATGATTAGTGATGTTGAGCACCTTTTCATTGACCTGTTGGCCATTTGTATGTCTTCTTTGGAAAAATGTCTATTCACGTCTTTTGCCCATTTTTAATTGGGTTATTTGGTTTTTTTGGAGATGTTTCTTTGTTTGTTTTTTACTACTGAGTCTTCCTTATGTATTTTGGTTATTAACTCCTTATTGGTTATGTGGTTTGCAAACATTTTCTCCCATGCCACAGGTTGCCTTTTCATTTTGTTAATAGTGTCCTTTGCTGTGACAACATTAACTTCTTATAGGTGAGAGCATCTCCTCTCACCACATCTCGGCTGACTTAGAAAGATGGTGGCAGACTTGAGCCATTGTTCATCCTGTTTTTTCTGCCGCTGCATCTACTGTAAACCTTCTGGTGTTAGGTGGGAAGAGGGGGCAGAAGAAAGAAGAGCAACAGAATCAAATGGTTTGTTCTTACCTGGTACTATGTAAAATTCTCTCTTAATTATTAAATGTCCCCAGGTATAACAGGTACCCAAACTCTGACTGTCCTCTTAGTGCAAATCTGTGGGACCTTGACACTAATATGTCTTTTATCATTTGTGTCCCATATAGTACGTCTTCAGCTGTTTTCTCCCAGGCTGCCCTGGTCCATGCAGACAGCCTTCTTTGCTGCTGTTTCAAGAACAAGTTTGATGTTCTTCTGCAATGCCCATTTGACCCTGGGGAAATTCATGAGTTTTTTCTCCACCAAATGGCAAATTTGCTAACAAAGTGCCATGCCACTGAAATTTCTTTAAAAAGTAATTGGTTATTTATATAACTTCCCTTTCTTCTATTTTTCTGATATATAACCAAAGTAATTGAGAAAGTGATAATTTAAAATGCACATGTTCAATAGAGAGGAAAAAAAAAAGAGGCAAACCAAGAAACAGACTCTTAACAATAGAGAACAAACTGAGGGTTATTGGAGGGGAGGTTGATGGGGGATGGGTTAAATAGGTGATGGGGATTAAGAGGGCACTTGTGATTAGCACAAGGTATTGTATGTACATGATCACTTACTCCTATACCTGAAACTAATATTACACTGTATGTTAACTGACTGGAATTTAAATAAAAACTTAAAAAGAAAAAGGAAAAGGAAATAATAAAAAATAACATGCACATTTTCAACCATATTTTTAAGCATTTCTTCAACTTTACTTATTACCAGTAATTTGCCTTCTACTTTTACACTTTCTATTTTATATGAACTTGACATCATATTGATAATGATCATTTACAAGTAATAATCTATCCAGCATAAGCAAAGAAACTTGGGACAATGTATTTGAGTAATTTTGTAAATAAAAATAATTGATGTTTTTAAGAGACAACATAGTATATTAAAACAAAATATATAATACTACATCAATTATTTGGCCACAAAATAAGTTGTCAAGCTATCTAAGGGAATAGTAAAACTTCATATTGAGGGAGAGATTACTAACTGAAGTCCATTAAAACTATAGACTTGTTTTTATTTATTTATTTATTTTTTTAAAGATTTTATTTATTTAATCGACAGAGATAGAGAGGGAACACAAGCAGGGGGAGTGGGAGAGGAAGAAGCAGGCTTATAGCGGAAGAGCCTGATGTGGGGCTCGATCCCATAACGCCGGGATCACGCCCTGAGCCGAAGGCAGACGCTTAACCGCTGTGCCACCCAGGCGCCCCTGTAGACTTGTTTTTAAATACATGCTCATTTGAAGGTGCCACCTCAGTTCCAAAATAATTCTGTTAACAAGTTTTAGTATACTTGTTATTTAAACATTGTGATCTTATATTATCAAATGATTATTTATAAATTCTGTTTAAAAAATTAAAGAGTTAAATTCATTAGGCTAGATAGAAGAAATGGATGAGAAAAAACTATAAGTTTGGATGGCTAGATAGGTAGAATCTGTTTTCTTAGAAATTTAGTTAGACTTAAAGCAAAATGTCAGTATTTCCCATAACTGAATTATAGCAAATGAATCAAATAAAAAGAGATTATCTCTAATCAAATTTTCAATATAGCTGCTAGTACTTTGCTATGGTTAGTAACTTTAATTATTCACACTTAACTCTTGATACTTCTTAATGCTACTTATATCATTTACTAGAGATTATATATTAAAGTTTCTTTAAAGGATAAAATATAGGAAGTAGATTTTATAGTTGAATATCTGGAAAAGATTCACATTTTTTTCATATTCCTCCAGATTATGACATGGATTCAGGCAGGATTATATATAAATGTAAGATGTACATAAATCAGCAAGACAAGCATTTTTCTTACCTGCTTTTTTGTCAGCAACTACTATTTTATTATTCAAGTGTAGATCATGGCAGATGAAACACATCAATGACAAGACTTTAAAGCTTCAACATCACACCAGGGAAGAAAAATAGTATTTCAGTCTTGGGAAAGAAATAATTCAGTGTTTCATGTGGCACTAAAAATTTCTGTTATCAGACATTATATCATCAAAATCAGCAAGCAGAGATATAAGTATAGTCCTTATACTTTACTTAAAATACTCATGAACATGACTTGCAGCCCACGTTTTAAATCTGTTTCTTCTTAATACACTATAACATTCAAAAATAAGTCAGCTGAATAACAAATTACAGAAAGGATTATTTTTCTGCATATTGTTTTTTCTTAATATTCTATCTAAAAATATTGCATCCTTAATGAATCTGTCTTAAACTTTTTTTTTTCTTTTGAGAGAAAGAGGGCACAAGCGGGGGTTTAGGGGAGGGCAAAGGGAGAGAAAGAGAGAGAATCTTAAGCATGCTCCTCACCCAGTGTGGAGCCTGACATGGGGCTTGATCTCATGACCCTGAGATCATGACCTGAAGTGAAATCAAAAGTCAGATTCTTAATAGACTGAAGCACCTAGGCACCCCTATCTTTATCCATTCTCTGAAAAACTAGTGCATTTTATCTTTAAACTTTCTTTTACTATGTATATTTTGTCCTTTCAACTAGTTTACATGATCATGTTCTTGGTTTGCTCTACTTTCATATAATTTGTGCCAACAATGTATGATATGATTAAAATTGAAAGTATATTGATAATAAATAGACTTACTGATAATTTTCTCAATATACATAAGGTTTCTTAACACTTTTATTAGTTTTAATTGCATCAAGCTTCTTACCATTAATTAATCTTACTTAATGTAAATTAATAAAGTAAGTTACCAAGAATAGACTTTTATTTGGAAAATAGGAAGCACATATGACTATTAATCACTGGATCAGTTTCTCCAAAATTAATTACATATAAAGACAAAAAATTGAAATCTCATAACATTGGCATTTAGAATTTGCATTATCAGAATTAGGACCAAATATTTACTAAACACAAGCCATTTACTAAAAACAAGCCATTTAAGAAATCAGGTCCAAATACTCAATAAATCCAAGATCATTAATGCAAGAAGCATTCCCACAGGAAAGAAAAAAAAAGATAAAATTAAATAACTGAATAAGTCAGTCAAGGTGATTTAATCAGGCACTCTTGGCTCTGGGATTTAACAATGCAAAGCCTACTCCAAACACAAAAATAGAACGGTAAATTTTCTTGTGCTGGCTGTTTGTGAGGAAGCTAGCAATAATGTGAACCCCTAAGATGACTGCTAATGATCCCTTTTGACTTGTATTCACATCCATGTACAGTCCCCTTGCATAACACATGTAGGGCTCACCTATGTCGCCAATGAGATGTTATAGAAATTACAGTATTTCTTCCAAGTTTACATCATAAAAGACATCTCTATCTTCCTCTTTGCCCTCTCATGAATCACTCACTATTGGGCACACCAAGACTATGGTTTGTACACTCCTGCGGCTTTGTGGAGGGATCAAGATGCCAAAGGACTGAGACCTCCTGCCAACAGACAGCATGGAGTCATACTATTGACTTGCCATTTATGTGAGTGAGCCATCCTGGAAGTAGATTCTTTAGACCCAGTAAGCCTTGAGATGACAGCATCCCCGGCTGACACCCTGGCTACACACTCATGAGAGCGCCTGAGTCAAAACCATCCAACTAAGTCTCTTCAAAATTTCTGACCCAGAAATTGTAAGATAATAAACATTTGTTGTTTAAGGCTCATGTTTGGAGGCAAGCTTTACACAGTAGTAGATAACTAATATACTGAGGTATCTCTCATCTCACCCTCCTATACACATAACTTTCTTTTCCCCACTCTCCCTTACAAAACCAAAGAAATACAAATTAGGAGAATTCTGTGGGTGAGTGTGGTTGGGGAAATGATTTACTGACTTCATTAGTAAAACAGTTTGGGCAAGGTATATAGACATTCAGATCCTTGATAGTTTTACATGCTAAAGAATGGAAATGGACTGTGTTTTATTAGTTAAAATAGTGAATGTGTATGTATTAGGGGGGAGGTTCTTCTTCAGCTGAGGGGGACCACATGAGATGAATGTCTATTAGATACAGTAAGTTGGGTTACAAGTGATCATTTTTTTGCTACAGTTTTAAGAAGTGGCTTGATGTGCAAAGGAACAACCATCATGTAACCTGTCCATTGTGAAAACGTGGGTGGAAATGGGTCCCTATTCATCACAGAAGAAAGAAAACAGGCCAGTAACAATGATGTGGATAACACTGTGAACTCTCCTGGAAAGTAGAAATATGTAAGCTAAAAATATTTGCCAGCTACAGACAAATTAGGTTTCTTAGACACTTTCTCAAATAACTAAATGCCAAAAGACAATTGAATACTATTTACACTATATTTGAAAGGATTATGGAGGGGCCACGAATATATACTCTGTCCTATTGTCATTTGTTTTGGAAAGTCAGAGAAATATATGTATGTCTTTAGGGACTTGGAAACCATTCAAATCACTTTCTGGAAACCCAATACATAATGACATACACTTGTAAAAGGAGGGTGAAAAACATTTAAGAAGTGAAAAGTTGTGACAAAAAAGGTCAGGAAATAAAAGTGAGTTTAAATTATTTTTTTACGAATGCAACATAAATGATAGCACATGTTAAACAACTGTTCTTTAAATAAAAATGTGAAAAATAGCTCATAATCTGTCTTTAAGTCATTTGAGTACATTATTGAGTAATTGGATCTACATGGAAATTGAGTGGTAGAAAGAAAAGTGAGTAAAATTTCTCAAAGCACATATGAGCATCTACCCTGTAATAATAAAAGCACTATAACAACAACAAACAAGAACATTGAGGAAGGAGAAAACAGTTGATTTAATGAATGGTTTTCCTATCTTGTCTTTATGTGAAGTGCTTTCTTACATGTAGATACATGATGCATGCTTTGAAAATCAGTTTCAGAGAAGAAATTCATTAACACCTGTTGTTGGATGCATTCAGTGCCGATTTGCTATTATATGTTGGTACATTAGACATGATTTTTACTAATCCTTGCTTTTATTGGAGCCTTCTGTTTGGGAGATTGTTACAAATGATATTAATAATCCTAATTGTCTCTAATTATCAGAGCTACACATATGTCTGAATATAAGTCCCAAATTTCAGACAGCCAAATTAGCTTAGATCCTTACTTAAAAATTGACTTTGGAGTTATTTTTAAATGTGGTAGTTACCAAATTGAACAACTATCTCTTTTAGAGATAAATTGATGCATTACCTGTCTCAAAAGTTCTCTTCCTGTTTGAAATCATCTGCATTCAATAATGTCTATCCACAATTCTGCAGTTCATTTGCATTTGAATGATGTTCTTTTCCTAGTGATTCATTCTTTTGTGCTAAAAAAGAAACATAAAAAGTCTTTAAATCATTAATACTTTAAATCCAGGGCATGCCTCTTCTACACCTTAGTGTTAATGTTGCTGAGTAATATCAGTAGTCCCCCAGTTGCAAGCTAAGAGAATGGGCATTTTAATTAAATGGGAGTGGGGAAGAGTACTCTGAAGCTCATAACATGAGCATGAAAGGCCATCACTATTAGTACCACTAGATAGCCAGATAACAATAATACACGACAACTGTACTCTTTACACGACTGGAAACATTATTGACATTATTCATTGATATATTTTTAGCAAGGACCAGTTATATATAGCACCCTGGGGCCAGGGGAGTTAATATCTGAATTTGTTAGATTTTAACATACCTACATAGCTGGGATTATTGGACAAGGATTATTTGAAGAGTGAGACAGAAAAATTACATATGAGAAAGTCAAATAAATTCCTTTTAAATCTCTTTATTTGCCATTTTTCTATGTTGGGATATATTGAAATTAAGCCTTGTAAAATTATTATTTATAAGACTATGAGCAGACTTTTCATTTTAGCTTAGAACTTTGGTTTGGCGCTCACCATTAAAAGTCATTCATATTAAAGTATATTCAGAAAAAGCTTTTAATATATTTGCATTTATCAATCCCAATTTTAAGTAACATTGGTCTGGGGGGGTAATCTTTACAACAGATTTATAAATAGTGTGAATGTAAGCAAGCACAATTTCAGCCACAGAGATAGTAATTTTGTATGAGAAGTTAGATTTATTTATTTATTTATTTATTTATTTATTTATTTAAGATTTATTTTTAAGTAATCTCTACACTGAAAGTGGGGCTCGAACTCACAAACCTAAGATCAAGTGTGGCAAGCTCTACTGACAGAGCCAGCCAGGTGCGCTGAGAAGTTAGTTAAAACAAACAAAAAAACCTGTTCAATATTTTCTTCTGTTTTCTGTTTTTGAATTTCTCTTCTTAATAATTTTAGTTTATACTTCATTGTTCTAATGTTTCTCGTGAAAGAAGCTATGACATTTCTCGCTCAGATGAGTTTATGTGATGCAAACTTGTTGAAAGTAAAGCTAAAGACTTGTACTGAAGCTTTGGTTTTTACCATGAAAAAATCATTTTACTTAAATTGTTTGTATATACAGAAAGTCTGAGGCCCAGTTGTTACAGGTCAGGGAAGGGAAGCTGTTATAAGCACCATACTTGTAAATTTATTATATATAATGTTATATATAATCTATTATGTATATCATTATTATAATTTCATAAATATATACATACATATTAATTCTAAATTCTTTGAAGACTATTTGATAGAGATTTCTCAAACTGGATATTAGAGGAAGCTTAGAAGATAAATGTGGTTGTGGCATATGTTTCAATTTTTATTTCCAGTAAAAAACACTTAAAATTATATAACTATAAATAATAAGAGTATATTGGTGGTTATTGATTAATTTATTTATGCACTTGGTATGTTAGATGAAACTCACTAACAGCTTTGGTGATTTTGACCATAATGCAGTTTTTAAGTATTTTTATTTATAGTCATATGTTATTAGAGACATTGTTAAAGGCAGGAAATTTAAACAATATTAAGCCAAGGAAAAAGCAATTTTAATTCTGATTTCCATTAGTATTTAATAAGTTATTACTGCAGCAACACTACCACTAAAACAACTTAAAAAAAAAAAGGAAAGACTTCTGGTAATAAAGGAGTTAGTGGTAGTGGCATGGAACTTGGCAACCTGACTTAAATATCTAGAACACTGGAACTATAAGCAGGGGAGAATTGTGGTCCCTGTGGGAAGGAAAACAAATCAGGGGACCTTAGTAATCATTCTGGTTTTTGGTTTGGAGAAAAATTTGTGGTCATGGAAAAGGGATGGGAACTCAAGCAAAGAATGGAGGCTTCTTTAAGAAGACAGAGGGGGTTGGAGTTAATGTAGAGCATGAAATCAGCCATAATATCTGGCTTGCCAAAATGTAACACAGAGGCCACTGGGGGCAGGGAAGGTTTCCGAGAAGGGTGTAGGCCTTTGCAATGCCAAGGCCTACGTGACCACTCTGCCCTTGGACTGCCACGGGGAGTTGCCTTCCTGAAGCTTTCCTAGCCCAAACAGTCACCCTGTGATCTAAGAAATGTAGGCATTGTCCCTTAGGCTATGTTTAGCAGAGCTCCTAGAACACGCAAATTAGTATATTGTATCTTTCCCATAAACAGATCCACCTACTTCCAGTAAGACCCCTTGTCACGCATCATGTGCTTGAGAAACAGTGATAAGGATTTATGATTATCCTAAAGGACCAACAAAAGTGGGAGCAAAGAAGAGCAAAGGGTCTTCGCCTCTGAGCATTGACCCCCCCTTGCCTTCTCCTCTCTTTCACTGCAAACTTTGGAATAATCTTTTATCCGCTGGTACACAGATTACTGGCCATTCCCAGCAAGAGGGCAAGGTGGTTGAATTTTGTGAGGTACAGTGCTGAAGAGAAGAGAGTTACACAGGAACAAACAAATTAAATTAATAACAACAATAAAGAAAACTTAAGAAATCTGCAGATATGCTCCCATAAATCTTTTTTGAGTATTGATAGATCATGTGTTAGGTGAAATTATGAGTGAGTAAAGACCAATTGCCAGGGAGCTATGAATTAAGCAATTCTTGGAATATACACAGGACTTAGAGATGTTCAAATTCCATTCATCCTGAGAGATCTTGATGAACCATTAAGTGATCCTAAGATACCTAAAAAGGTCATGCCTTAGTGCTAAGTGTAAATTAGAATTGATGTACATTAGACTCAACCTAATAAAGCAGAAAAGAAACCTCAGAGGATCAAATTGATCCAAAAGTACCTTAAGTCTGTGCCAGAAACTTCTATCAAATTCCTTAAACGTAGAAAACAATATCTAAACATTCCATAAAATATACATAATAATATCTAGCATCTAATAAAAAAATACTAGACATGTGAAAAAGCACAGCACAAGAAAGTTGAACATCATAAAAGGGCATAGAAAAAAAAATCCTGAATTTGATTTTCATCAAAAATCTCACAAAAATTAAAGTGTAATAGAAAATATTGAAGGAAAATAAAAGACGAGAAAGTTATTGTCAAAAGACATTCTCAATAAGAAATGGAAGTTCTCCAAATTAAAGATAAATTATATCAGAATAAAAATTCTTAAAATTTCAAATAGAATGAGATAGATAGGTAATAGACTGTATGATCCAACAATACCAGTTCTGGGTATATATCCAAAAAAAAAAAAAAAGAAAGAAAAGAAAGAAAAGAGGACATAGAAAAGGTATCTACATGTACCATAGGCAAAATATGGAAACAACCTAAGTGTCCATCATCAGTTGAATGGATAAAGAAGATACACACACACACACACACACACACACAGAGGGAATAGTATTCAACCATAAGAACAAAGGTCATTTTTGCCAAAATGGTTGAACCCAGGGGACATTAGGCTAAGTGAGATAAGCCAGACAAAGATGAATACGGTATGGTCTCACTCAGATGACTACTCTATAAATCTGAACTCGTAAAAACAGAGAGTAAATTGGTAGTTGCCAGAGGCTGGGAGTGGAAGAAATGACAGGGAGATGTCTGTCAAAGGGTACAAGCCTTTGGTTATAAGATGAAGTTCTGGAGATCTAATGTGCAGTTGTGACTGTGGTTAATAATACTGTTCCATATACTTAAGTTTTGCTAAGAGAGTAGATCTTTATTATTATTATTATTATTATTATTATTATTATTATTATTATGTTCAGTTAGCCAGCCAGGGACTTATCTTTTGATGTGTTCCATGATTCATTAGTTGCATATTACACCCAGTGCTCATCACCACATGTGCCCTCCTTATACCCATCACCCAGCTACCCCATCCCCCACCCCCCTGTAACCCTCAGTTTGTTTCCAGGAGTCCAGAGTAGATCTTAAGCACTATTTACCAACAAACAAACAACAATGGTAAGTGTGTGAGGTAATGGATGTGTTAATTGACATAATTGTGGTAACTATTTCACATTATATGTATACATCAAATTATCACACTGTACACTTTAAATATATATAATTTTATCTGTTAGTTATAAAGCTAGAAAAAAATAAAGAAGTTAAAGGGACATGGGAGTCAGGGATGCCTGGGTGACTCAGTCGGTTAAGTGTCTGCCTTCCACTCAGGTCATGATCCCAGGGTCCTGAGGTTGAGTCCCACAAGGGGCTCCTTGTGTAGCAGGGAGTCTGCTTCTCCCTCTGCCCCTCCCCCTGCTTGTGCGCTCTCTCTGACAAATAGATAAATAAAATCTTTTAAAAAAATATTTTTTGGGAGTCAAATGCATTATGTGACCATGACTGGATCCTGGTTGAAACAGACAACAAACAAACAAAGATATGTAATATATATTTGGCAAGCAATTGGGGAAATATAATATGGGTAGAATATTAGTTAATATTACTAATTAATTTTCTCAGAAGTGATAATGACATTATGGTTATATAAGAAACTCATCATTTTAATAGGAAATGCACTGTGAGGAATTTAATGATGAGATGTCACAATTTATATGAGGCAAAGGGGAAGGGGCAAAACTTAACATTTTTTTAATCTAGACAGCGGGATGATGGTTCTTACGGTACTGTATACTATGGTATACACTGATATTCAATGTACTTCCCATTTTGTTAAAATTTTGTTTAAATTTTTTTTCATTAAAAAGGATGAACTAATTAAATAGGGCATAAAATGAATAGGAATGAATAAGAAATAAAATTAAAGTATATGCTTTTATAATTTGCTCTGATTTAAGAATGCAGAAAAAGTTTTCACCCAGAGGTCCCTGTGGGCTGAGCCTTCCCAAGGAAAATGCCATTTAATAAAACTTCACAACATTACACCCCTCAATGTCTGCACTCTTTTAATCCCTTCCCCGGCAACCAGTTTCTGAAATGTGACATGCTCGGTCTCTTTTCAGGGATGTTGAACTTTGCGATCCCTTTCCTGGGACCCCTTCTTCTCCGTTTCCACTCCTGGACCTACCCCACCACCTGTCATACACTCCCATGCTTGTTAGTTTCTTTTCATCTTTTTAGACAGCTCAAATGACTTCCTCAAACAAGTTTTCTCATATTCATCTAGGCTAAGTCTTATCATATGCTCTTATCACATCCCCCTGCTTTCAGCTTATTATCACAATTTTGATTACGTATTTTAACACCTGCTTAAGTGTTCAAAATTGATCTCTGGACTAGGATGTCCACTCTAAAAGGGGAAGATAAGTATGTTTTATTCATCATGGTGTCCTCAGAGGATAGAACAGACACACATAGTAGATACTCAAAGTACTTTTAACAGATGAATAAAGAAAAACAAACTTATGATTATAAAATGTAATTTTGCCTTCCTCATTTTTCAGTCAATGTCATTGGTAAATATGCAAGTTGCCTTCAACTTTAAACTGCAAAACATTTGCTGACAATTAACTAGCAGCTCTCCTTTCCTTTCATGGAGACATTGAGAATTATAACACTGTGGAGTTTGGGATAGAGCTGCGATCAATTGTAAATCCCCAAATGAGACAAGCCTCCAATACAGGACTGTTCCAACTGGTAAAATTCTGATGTGTTTGTTTATCTTCTTAATACCTTTAAACATACAGTGTGAAGGTCTGTTGATTGTATTGATCATGGTGCATCCTGTGGAGTTTTGTATTACTCCCTACCAAATATAATAGGCTCACCTTGAAGATGTAAAGGTCAAGTCATGGTAAAGGTCATAACTTCTTGATTGACAAGCATTTATTTCGTTCATGAGATTAAAGTTCCAGTAAGTTATTGTCACTGATTTTCTTCTGCCAAAAGCTATAAACCTTGTCTAAAAACCATAGTGATTGAATAAAAATAAGGAATAGAAATAACTCAAACCAAACATAAGAGAATTGCCAAGGTAATCAGACTTCTTTTGAAGAAATATTGCATCTTATATTTGTTTTAAGGATTTTACCACCAGACATTCATATTTTCTAACATCTGAAATGCAATTATTAAGCTGTTTTTATGCACAATGACATATAATTATATGGAAAAAGTCTTTTAAACACTGATCATCTCAGTTTCTTTCTCAAAGAAGTTTTGGGATGTAATTGTGAGGTAACTTTTAAAAATCAGGTGGAAGATTAAAAAGGATTTGTGTAATAAGGCTTATTTTAAGAAGCCTAACAGAATATGTCTTTTATTTATGTCCTGAAGCTGAAATTTAAAATAAGTAAATAAATAAAGCATAAATAAAACATAGTAACAATAAACAACTGAACCTGATTTCAGTCAGAGATCCATGTAAGGCTGCAACACTGTTGTTTGTTCATTCTGGTCTTTGTTTATGTTTTTGTTTTTTAGTAAAAATCGTTATTAATTCTGATTGTCACTCCACATAAAATAATGCATTCATATAGCTGGGTTTCTGTGTACAAAGCAGGCAGGACTGTACTTCCAAAACAGTTTATGCATTTGTATTAACTTGATGTTCGTCATTATGGTGAATATATGCTTATGTGATTACAGAAGTAGGGAATGTGATTTAAAAGTATCTATAATCATGTGCACCTTCGTATTATATTCTGAAGGGGCTGATTAAAGTATTTATTTTAAAGATGCATAAAAACTTTAATAACAAATACTTAAAAAGTCACAATTTCGGAAACCCTGTGTACCAATCCAAATGGAATTCAAGTAAATTAATTTCAACATTAGCCAAAGTTAATTGACCTTCAGATAAAGGCAGCTGAGTGTGTAGAGGAAAAATAGAAAACCAAGAAAATAATCATCTTAACCCTTATGCCATACAATTTGGCAGAGTAGTCATTTCTATTCTCTTCAAATTTGAAAATGTCCAGTGTTACCTTCAAAGACTTACCTCAAATTAAAATATTTGCTGACTAAATTATACAAGAATCATCAGCAACAACTTCAACACAATTTATGTAGTATAAATTTAAGGCAATGCTCTATGGATATATATTAAAATTAGCCCAGTGACTTTATGTGAGTCATTCTCATTTCTGCATAGCTGCACAATCACTAATTTGACCCTATTTGTATTCATTCATTCATTCATTCATGCTTGTATGGCATATCTCCTCAAAGCAGACAGTATGTCTAATCTAAATTTGAAGTTTGTATTTAATTAAATCTGGACAAAGATTTACATTTCAGAAATAGAAGCAAGTAGTATGCTGATCTTCATTTACAAATTTCCCCACTAAATTAAAAGCCACTTCCCCAAAGGCTTGAGAAACAGGAAAATACCAGATTCCCAGATGATGAATTGAGCCCATGAGACTCTATTCTTAGCCAAAATACCATGAGAAAATTTAAAATATGTTTAATAAGAATAATGTAAATATACTACAAATTATGTGTGGTGGTAAATAGCTTGAACTTTATAATCAGGCAGACCCAAGCTTGAATACCAACTCTGCCACTTAACAACTGTTTCATCTTGGACAGGATCCTTCTCTATCCCGTATTTCCCAAATTATAAATGAAACTTTAAGGACTTTTCTCACTGGGCTGTCCCAAGACCTTAAATTGGTTATGGAGGCAAAACATAAAATAGAGCATAGTACCTGATACATAGTAATTGTCATCTTTGTAGTAGATGGTGATAAGGGTAATTAACTGATGAGAAATTGCAAGGTAATCTGAAAAAATATAAACAGAGACGAAGATACCTAATTGAAAAGAAACACAAGAGGGAAATCCTGGGATATGAATGGGATCATTTTTCAGCTAGAACCCAGGACAATTCTTAATCTTAGATCAGCAGAAACTGGGGAAAGGAGACCAAAAAACAATCGCTTTTAGCACAAAATGTTTACATAGAGAAATTTGTTTATTTCTGAATATGTTAAAAGTGCAGCTATAGAAAGAATTAGAAGGATTTCAAGCTGAGATATTAGAGCAAATGCCCCTTTAAAATAGTTAATTCAAACATAGAATACAACTGAAAATATTGTGTGCGAGTTAAGAAGAAATTAAATTGAAGAAACTGGCACAAAGTAGGAAAATATGTATTAAGAGACCTATGAAAAGAAGGGGCACATGCACCCCAATGTTCATAGCAGCAGTGTCCACAATAGCCAAATTATGGAAGGAGCCGAGATGCCCTTCGACAGAGAATGGATAAAGAAGATGTGGTTCATCTATACAATGGAATATTACTCAGCCATCAGAAAGATGAATACCCTCCATTTGCATTGGCATGGATGGAACTGGAGGGGATTATGCTAAGTGAAATAACTCAATCAGAGAAAGATAGTTATCATATGGTTTCACTCATGTGTGGAACATAAGGAATAGGGCAGAGGACCACAGGGGAAGGGAGGGAAAACTGGGAAGAAATCAGAGAGAGAGATAAATCATGAGAGACTCTGGACACCAGGAAACAACTGGGGGTTACAGAAGGGAGGGGTTGGGGGAAATGAGGTAACACGTGTTGGGTATTCAAAAAAAATACAATAAAAGAAATAAAAAAATAAAAAGGCAATCATCCATTTGGACTTGGGGAAAAAAAAGATAAAAATAAAATCTGAAAACAAACAAATATATACAAGAAAAGACCCCACCTTACCTCATCCCTACAGAGTTACATACAGTCCCACACTTAGAGGCACTATATTGCAGATGAAACATTGCCTAAAATGGAACTAGTAAATTATAATTTCTACCATACTACCCTTATATTGCCACATTATTGTCAATAGTAATGCTTAATAATAGTAATATGCTCCTTTTTATTTATTTATATATTAATTTTAGCAGCTTTATGAAGATAGACTTCCTATACATGGTCCACCTATTTACTGTCCAATCCAATGGTTTTGAGTATATTCTAAGTTGTGTAACCATCATAACAATCTAAAACTAATAAATGACAGACAAAGGTCCAACCATAACAATAATAATATTAAATATATTAAACATTTACATCAAAATTCAGAGGATATTTATGTTTAATGTTGTTATTGATAAGGTTGTGTTTATATCTGCCATTTTATTTTATTTTTTATTTTATTTTATTTTATTTTATTTTATTTTATTTTATTATGTTAATCACCTTACAGTACATCCCCAGATTCCGATGTAAAGTTTGATGCTTCATTAGCTGCGTATAACACCCAGTGCACCAT
>NC_048219.1:159823221-159823414 GCF_002007445.2 Ailuropoda melanoleuca | reverse complement strand
TGCTTGGTGGTGCACGCTCCCGGCTCACGGACTCAGTCTGCTGTTTCCAGAGTGCGGGTCCACGGTCCGCCAGCTCCCTGGTGCAGGTGGCCCGCCAGCCGCCCTGCGCGCGCGCTCCTGGAGCTCGCGTTCTATGTCTGCTGTCTCGCGGGTGCCGTCCGCGAGTCCGCCTGCTCCCCCGTGCAGGTGGCCC
>NC_048219.1:159784768-159823126 GCF_002007445.2 Ailuropoda melanoleuca | reverse complement strand
AGGTGGCTACCGCTTCCCGGCGCCCTGACACGGCGGCTCCCTCCCCCTTCTGTTTAGCTTCCAATATCTGTGCGCGGTTTCACGGCTCCCCGCTTCGTACCTCGATACTCAGCGCTGGAGATATTCATTTGTAGAGATCCAGATGTATCTTCCTGCATCTCAGGCTGATTCCGTGGATGTTCCTGCTGGTCTGGTACCTATCCAGCTCAACTCAGGGGACCGGCTGAAAAAGGGGTCCCCTACTCCTCCGCCATCTTAACCTCCCCTCCTATATCTGCCATTTTAATAATTACCTGCATAATTACTTTAACCTGCTCTTGTTTCTTGTGAATTTGTATTGTTGTCTGATGTCAATTCTTTATCCTGAAGAACTTTGTTTAGTGAATCTTGCAAGGTGTATCTGCTAGCAATGAATTTGTTTATTTATCTGGGAATCCTTATTTTACCTTCTGTTTTGAGAAGTAGTTTATGTGAATATAAGATCCCAGTTACTCTTTTTTTTTCTTTCTGCATTTTCTGATAATCTAGACAAAAGTTGGTAGATAAGTCTCACAGCTAATTTAAGCAAAATTTACCTAAAGAAACAGAATTGACTTTCATAAAAATCCTTGCGTCAGCAACTTTCACTAACCCTGTTTTATAGGTGAAGATACTGAGTCATATCAAGTTCAAGCAAGTTACATAAAATTGGTTAAGTATTAAGTGATGGAGCTAACATTAAATTCAAGAAAGACACATACACTGCACCTTCATAAGTTATGGACATTATGTCGGACAACTTGACAAGCAACTTTCTCATCCTATTTGGAACTATTAAAAAGAGTTTCTTACAGTATCTGAACAGTCTCTTCTTATTTCAAGGCAATCATTAGGTTTAAAATTTACTTTATTGTAGTATTTCAAATACAGATAGAGAAATGTTGGGAAAAATGGCACTTCGATATGGTCACAATTTTTATTAAAACTGTTAAAGTAAGACTGGTAAGTGTGACCTTTTCTGTGAGGTTGTTGTGAATTTTACACTTTAATGTAAAATTATTTTTGCTGACATTTCCCAGAGAATATAGAAACTGAATGGTCATAATTTTGAATCACTGATTTTGTGGTGTATATTTTACTGCATGATTGATTCTCATAGGTGTTATTTGCTACTAAGTTAAAAATCAAAGAATGTAAAGGGAGTCTTAAAAATTGTTTTTAATTTCCAAAAAAAATTCCGTTTCTTTCCAAAATGTTTACCTGAAACATTGCTGCTCATAGGAAACATATGGTGAAATATACTGTTATATGTACTTTTTGTTTCTCTTATGCTTATTGGTGCTATATAGAGGAATTAATTATATTTTTCTTGCAGAGGCCACAGGATAGAAATTGGTCAGTGAAATGTGGGTTTAGAGACAATAGATGATACAATGAAAATTTTTGGAAAACAAACTAAAGATTTTGCTTTAATGCTTTAATTCGGTATACTGTATTTGCCTGTGTGCTGGGATATATATTACCAAATATATGGTTATATGAAAATAAACTCAAGCATTTAATAGAAATCAATAAAATTCATTTTAATTCTATGGAACTTAAAAAAAAGTATTTAAAGGAAAAATAAGGAACTCTGAAAAAGGACCCGTAAATCCTGAAAAATATGTCATAAATGATGTACAGCATTTGTGAAGTTATTTACAGTATTTGTATTATTTATCACAATGGGTGAGCAATGTTATATGCTAAAGGGAAAGATTAATAATGTATGAACTTCATTCTCAAGGAATACATAATTTGATTTTACGTCTACTGAATTTGTAGTTGCTATCTGGGCAGTTACGTCCTCCACTCATTTGAGTGAACACTCAACGAAAATTGGAGAGTAAGTTAGGACCAACAGCAAGACAAACAGCTTGAACTCCAGCCAGCCCCTTGGCTTGCTGGGTTTCTTCTTGAAGCTGGAAGTTTATTGGAGAGTTCTGCTAGATTAGTGAGAACTCACATTTTTTTTTCAACAATATGTTGGCATAAAATAAATAGTAAACCTGAAAGTACTCAAACTTATGTTAAAAGAAATCCTAAGTTAATGGAAAAGAACACTTCTTACTGTCAGGAAGGAATGAGAATTTTTATGTATTCTATCTTACTGGCACTTTGCAAATTACATTACATTCATTATGTTTAATTGTTTACAACAAAATCTGGGTCAGGTTTTTTTTTTTTTTTTTTTGCCAGGGGTGAGGAGGTAGGGGCAGAGGAAGAGAGGGAGAGAATCTCAAGCAGGCTCCACACTCAGCACAGAGTCCAATGCAGGACTCTCACAACCCTGAGATCATGACCTGAGCTGAAACCAAGAGTTAGACACTTAACTGACTGAGCCACCCAGGTGCCCTTGGGCCAGGTATTTTTGTCATACTTTTTCAGTGGAACACGGGATACAGTTAGTAGGGTTATAATCCAAATCCTATGCTCTTTCTAGATTTTCTCACTGCCTCTCTTAACCTAGGTCAAGTTCTTGTCTATACCTCTTTGACACATACTTTATTCTCTAGTTCTGTGGTTATCTCTAGGAATTTGTTTTGTAGAGAGAGGTAAGGCAGCAAATAGTGAGACATCTTAGTCCTGCCATACCCGCATATCCTAACTATTTCTAGGTCGTCAGTAACACTTATACTGCCTAGTGACCTTATTTCTTCAGAAAATTGGAAAAAGCTACTCTGTATTAGCTGTATTAGATAGGATTATGTTAATGTTTCAGTGGTCTGACAGACAAAAGATAATTGCTTACTTATACCATATGTCCTATGTGTCTGTGTAATGGTATTTGTGGCGGAATGGAACATGCGTCACCCTCACACATGCTGATGGATGTACCAAACTTAGAGCCCATCACCTGTACACCTGGCCTCCTTAGTTGCCATGGCAGGAGGAGAGAAAACATGGGAATTACCCATGATGTTTTCACAATCCAGAAGTGATAGATGTCCTATTTCTCCATATTCCATTGGTAAGGGTAGTTTTCTGAATCATCCATATATGTAAGTGTCCTGATAAGGACAGTCTTCCTTCTGATAGAAAGAGAAAGAACTGGATTCTGGTGAACACTAGTAATGTCTACCAGATCATCCTCTAAAGAGGGTTATATATTCTTGACATGAAAATTCACAAGAGACCACCCCAGCAAGGTCAACAAGGGAAGACTTCAGGAAGGAGGTACACAGTGCAAAAGGATTTTGGTCAATTGAATGAGGGCCACCAGGAGAAATTACATAAACTGTACACAATATAAGATTGCCTTTCCCAAAGCAGAAAACAAGTTCTCATCCTAATGCTGTAGATTGAATAGAAAATAGTGATACAGTTTACCATTTCTAAAGATAAAGAGACCTAGAAGATTGACGGGCTATTAAAAATAGCCATTTGGTGGTATAATATTTTATAATGGCTCATGGTTTTCATAATTGTTTCTCACTGTGCCCGAGGAAATCAGAGGAGTAGAAGGAAAGAAAACAAAGGCAGCAGCTGGAGTCAGCAATGACAGGCTTCCCACTGAGTGCCATGAGCTCCATTATCTTCTGTCACAGCAACTCCTCAATCAAAGGGAAATAGTGCTCCGGAAGCAAGAGATGGAGGAAAAATAAAACATATGCAAATTGGCAAATTATAGCACAAACTACTACTGAAGATACAGTTAAAGAATAATAGAAAAGAGCAGTCATATTCCTCCAATTTATTTCTTAAATTCTAGCAAATATATCCACTTAGTTTGTTACATGAGATAGAATTTGTTCTCTGAATAATCAGAGATGACTTTTTCATTTATAACAGATATTTCAAAGCGCTTTTGACCTTATTATAAACAGAAGTTTATAATATCAATCTGTTCTCTGTGCAGAACATGAAGAGTCACAGTTTTTTCATAAATACTAATATGAAGTTTGCTGATGTACGTTTTAACTTTAAAGTGTATATTTATAAGTGATGTGACTTAATATGTTTCAACAGGAAAAGCTTAAGGACAAATGCTTTGTGATGCTTTGTATAAATGCCTTTTATCTGAAAATTAACATTTTTGGTCAGCTCTGTATGTGCCTACTAGATCCTGACTAAGAAGGGAGAGAAAACACCAGCTTTTTAAAAAATATTGTATTAATTTATTTATTTGAAAGAGAGAGAGAGGTAGAGAGAAAGAGCACAAGCAGAGCTGTAGGCAGAGGGAGAGGGAGTAGCGGCCCCTGTTGAACAGAGAGTCTGACAAGAGGCTCGATCCCAGGCCCCTGAGCTGAAGGCAGACGCTTAACTGACTGAGCCACCCAGACGCCCAAGAAAACACCAGTTTGTGTGTACCAAACATGTCAATGAACCATGAAATAAAAATAAAAGAAAAAGTCTGTGTTTATGTAGCACAGAAATGCTTCTTAATTTTATGTAATTTATAGTAAACCCTCTCTCTGTTTTTTGAATCATGAGGAGAATTGAGAATTTGGATTTTTTATTTGATTTTTCAGTTTTGCTAATACTCTTTAAGAGATGCATAATCTGTACACTAAACCTGGCTGCTCTGCATTGATGACTTAAACTCTGATTGAATGACTCAATTTCCTACAATGAAAAAATTCAGACACTCTGAATATATTCATATATGTATTTAAATACTTGCTTTATAATTTTATTTTCTCTTTTAGGGTTCATAATTGACCCAAGAACTATTAATAATTGCTCATTTTAATTTCTGTGTTTTTTTCCCCATTGCATCATTGCCTTTAAATTGTGTGAATATAAGAAGGAAAATTTTTTTGTACTGAAAATCCAAATGGAAATCTCAAGTAATAGATCTAATACCAGGAAAGCAGAGTGATCAGGAAAAATTACCACCATTTTGAGCTGATTCCAATAGCATCTCACTTTTCATTAATGTTCTATCAATTTAATATTGTACAAGATTTTAAGTTCTATTTAAGTTTTGTATTGCAGACCTCCTTATTGGGTTGGCGTATCATTTGCACTGCCAGTTAACCCCTGAAAATCACCATAAACATGAGACTGATACAGTGAGTGGCAAATTCATAAGAATAGTCTGTCAATTTGAAAAGTCTTTCGAATATTTTTAGAAAATATCATTGAGAGACCTCTGTTGAATTCTCTGATTTTTTAAAATAACTTTGAGTTATGGGGACAAATATTACTGTGTTCAAGGCTTAACCATCATTGGAAATATTTCCCATGTCTCTATTAAAAAAAAAAAGAAAAGAAAAAAAGAGAATGTTTGTAATTAGACCCAATAACAGATATGAATCCGATTTTATGAGATGATTCGGCATTATAGAGTTTAAGTAGTTGAATAGATCTGGAAAACTTCCTTTATTCAAGGTTCAAGTAGCTTTCAAGTAGTGTCACTAAAGTCATAAAGGCAGTATTATTGATAATTCATTTCACCCTCACTGTCTCCTGCCCGTAGTAGGTGCTGTTGTTATCCTTATTTTCCAGACGAGGAGATGGGTGAACAGGAGGTTAAATAAACTGCATGAGGTTATTCAGCACAGCAGTTCAGAGCTGTGGTTTAATCTCAGGCAGGCTGACTCCAGAGACTGTACTTCTAATCACTATTAGAAAGTGACAGTTCTTATTCCCAGCCTCTTAATTTTACTCACTTATTCATTTTGTTTCCTCTCATCTAGGGGACTTTAGGGTTAAGATAACTTATATTCTAATATTTATGGTATTATGAAAAATAAACAACAACAAAAAAAACCATTCAAGGACACTGATTTCAGTTTTGACTGGAATATGCAATTTGGTATGAAGCAGAATATTAATCTGCTTGCCTGCCCTTAAAGGAAAATCTCTACTGTCTCTAAAATTTTTATGTTGTATCCAAGACTGCTTTTCTCTTGATAACACTAAGATGTGAAAGAGGGAAACAGACTACGGCCAGGAGGTGCTACGGTGTCCACGGTCACAGACTACAAATATTTTCAAGCTTGCCTTTTCTGTCAGTTTGTTAATATGTAACTCAGTCTCTTGTTCTTCATCCTAGCCCTTCCTAATCTTCACAGATTTCATTTATTTACCCATCTCATTAGCTAATTGGTACAATTCTATAAGTGTCACAAACTGAAAAGCTACAAGGTTTTTTTTTTTGAGGAAACTAAAACCTCTTTCTCCTCTGAATTTATTAGAAAACAGTGACAGGGTGAAAGAAAGGAGTTATACCCTAGTGTGTTTTCAAAACTCTATCCATGCTTCCATCCAGATATTATGTTGATAGAGACTTCTTCAAATTTTTTAAAATGTATTTTCTACAAATGAAGAATAACTTCTAACCCTTACTGTGCATACAAACACACAATTTATATACATTGCTGGGGAAAAAAAATTGAGCTAAATGTAATGAAGACCAGTAGTATTGCTTAGAAAAATATCTGGCATATGGTAAGCTATAATTGAATGTCATTACAATTATTAATGATATTATTGTTATTATTATCTCAGTTATCCTGTTACCATGAGAGAGCCCATCTGATGTATTTAAGCAACCATTATAAAAGGTAACACCAGAGGGAAAGGACTAGGTTTGGGGAAATCATCTTTCATTACTAATTTTATAACCCTTAGTTCATAAAAAAAAAATGGCAACAAGTACAAACCAGTGTAAAGCACAATATTCTTCTCATTTGACATGAAAAACTCCAGAAATTGCATCTCTAGACCCCTAAGTGAAATGTGATTGGCCCATTGGAACACATTTTGAGTGAAGAGGAGCCCAAGGTCACAAATTCATCCAGGACATTTTCCGTAACAAAATGAGTAAGAGACTTTGGTTTTATTTGATTTCATGCTGCAATGCTACATTTTTTCCCCTTCTGTTGCTTTCTAGGAGTTCTAGTGAACTCAAGCAGAATTGCGATAACCCAATTAGCAGGCTCATCTGAATCTTTCAAGTATAACAGTATATGTAAGGACTGTAAATTTTCTTCTTTGGCAGAGTTCATTCAGTTTTGATTAGAACCACGATTAAGAAGTAAACTGAAGGAGAAAATGCAAATGTGATTAAATTGTTTTGAAAACATTTCATTTAGGTGGACAAGGTAATTATTTTTTATTGTGTGGTTGAAAATAGTTAAGTTCCAACCAAGAACACATTTTCTTAAATGTAAGTGAAGACATATTTATGAAAAGAAAAAAATAAACTTTAAGATGTTGAAATTCCATTCTTTAATGAACTGCTATTCTTCAAGTGCAGAGAGCTATCGCTTTGATTTTTTCCAAAATTTAGCATATTCTTTCATATATTAGAATTTCTTTTTCTGGTTCTTTTTCCAAATATGCTTTTTCATTTTTATTCTTAAAGCCACTGCCATGTCCAATTTTACATATCACTGAACACAGAAATACTTTCATAATTAGCTGCTGAGCTGCATTTTTACCCTTCATTCCCTACTTGGCTCAATTTACCGGTTTACAAGACTATTCTTAACACCCTGATGTTGAAGTCTATGTACCAGTCCAACAGAGAGCATTCTTCCTTTCCCAAATTCCCAACTAATTTGAAAATAAGATAAAAACATTAAGCAAATTGGAGAACAAAATATCAATATTCCAATGAAGACAATGTTGGAAATCTAATTAATATTAGATTCAAATGTGCCTGATATCTGAACTCAGGAAGATGGCAAATTTACCAACCTAGATAGAGATAACACCTGACTGTCACAGACCCCTGTAGCAGCTTCATCCAGCAGGACAGAGAGAATAAAACTAGGCCTACTGCCAAGAAAGGAAAGAGGAGAGGTGAACTCGTATGAAGTGTTCTTTCCGTTTTTCAGTCAGATAAACTTTAGAAGTCTGGGAGCAAGGTAGTAGAGGGACAGAGAGAGGCTTCCCCCACATAATAGAGAATATCAAGAGTGAGGAAGAAACATTCACTAACAACACTTTTCCATGGTGTTACTGCTACTTAATAACTTATAATATGCCATTGTCCTTTTATATCAAGCCCTAAATTCTCTGCATTTGAAGATATTTCATAAATGTTTCCCTCCTTCTTTATACATCCGTATTCCACAGTTTCTCTGGATTCTCTCATTATTTTGACCATCAGAAGTCCTCATTGTTCTCACATATACTTAATGAGTTAATTTATGAAGCCTCTTTCTCATTCTGCTCTTACGAATCATCATTTATGATCCATCTGGAGCACTGTAGTTTCAAATGGGTATCTTAATCTATTAAACTTCTCATTGAGTTTTCTTTCTTTCTTTTTTTTTTCTTCCACTAAAGTTCGTTTTATTACTTAAACTTTGGATAGTTAAATTTTGTCTTTTTTAGTAAACTGTTAGGCCCTTGAGGTCACTGGTTATGCAATGGAACATGTAAGTCATAGTTGGCTTAGAGTACCTATGCATTAAATACCACTAAAATATTTAACATATTAAAATATTTAATTAAATATCAAATAGTTTTCACACGCTGAAAGTGTTGAACATTTTGGTGGTTTTATTCCTGGATTTTGTGCTATTTTAAGGCATAACATGTATTTATGATAGATTGAGAAATACAATGAATTATGTCTAGTGAAATTAATCCTATATTTCTGTAGCATTTCTTATTATCCAATTAAGCATAAATTCTTTGAAAGGACTGGAGACACAAAATATCTTTTTCTTACATAAATATACAATTAAGCAAGGGAAGTAGAGGGAATCGCCAGATTCTAAGTAGTTGAGTCAAACAGAGTTTGTCACATTCAGAACTGGTACTCTCGCTTTTTCCTTGAGACTTTCATGAGGGAAGTTCTGTGACAGAGCATTGAAGAACAGTTTGTCTTTTATTCCACAAATGATTTGCAGATGAAAGTTTGGGGATAGGTATATAAGAAAGCATTCTAGGGATAGTTAGGAATTGTTTATGAATTGAGAGAACTAATACCCATCTATATCATTGGGAGTTTTCTGAGTGACAGACTCACACAAACATCCTTGTTGCTGTTGAGTGCTGGAGGAAGAAGAATGGAAAAAAAAAAAATAGCTAAGTAGGACAGCCAGGAGAAGTTGGGAAATGTCTAACGAACTGCTCTGGGTTTGAGGGAAGAGTACCCTTGTTTGTAGGATTTGCTAAGATTTCCTGAGCATCCAATATTGTCACCATGGCCGATTTCAGGCTACCAATCAAGCTACCTATAAATACAAGCTTACTGAGCAGGGAAATGAGAAGATTGCACACAACCGACCATTAAAGCTGGTGTGAGAAGCTTTGGCACCCGCTGGCTAGATGAGTGGTGAAGGTGTTCTCTTTAGGCTTCTCTTGGAGATGATTTTCGGGCGGATCCAGTTTCTGAGCTTCCCATGTGCTAAATAAAAGCACCATGTGCTTAAATCTCCCTAAAATCTATGTGCCAATTCATTCTTCCTGTATTTCTTGATATCGTGAGAATATATATAATATAAATCATGTTAGAAATAGAAATGTAACTAATATACAGGGGAGGCAAAAATGTTTGAATAAAGAAGAAAGATTGGAGGTGTTCTGACATTTCCTGGGATAATCATACGTAAGCTTAATTGAATATTGCCTTAAAAGGCATATTGTTTTAGACAGAATGAACTATTATATCCGAAAGCTTTTCTCTACTGTAGAATAAAAATGGGACACATTAAATTAGGTTTATTGTGGAAATAGTGTTATTGTACATTATCTGATCTGTGACTATGTGGATTTTGCATATTATACAAGATATGTAGAACTAAACTTTCCAAGCTAAATCATTTCGATCTGCTACAGTTTTCATTCCCATTGTGCTTACCTCTCTCTTTTTTCTTTCTATTGCAAGCTCTAGTCTGTCTCCAAATCTAGTAAAATCTTCCCTATTTCTCTTTCATGAATCTCCTCATTTTTTTTTCAAGATTTTATTTGTTTGTCAGAGAGAGAAAGAGCATAAGCAGGGGGAACTGCTGGCAGAGGGGAAAGCAGGCTCCCCACTGAGCAGAGAGCCCTGTGAGCACATGCACATGAAGGGCATGATCCCTGGAATCACGACCTGAGCCAAAGGCAGATGCTTAACTGACTGAGCCACCTAGGCATCCCAATCCCCTCATTTTCTACATCAGTTTCCATCACTGCTGTATCCATGTCTGATTTTTTAACTGTTCCCTGTGTAGTTTCCATACCTCCATTCTTACCTCATGTTATCTATGCTATGGTCTACTCCATATTCATTCACATAAAGTACATTTTACAAACGCTGTCCTTTCTTTACAGAATTCACACTTAATTTTATCTTGTGCTTCAGTTTTTTTTGTTTGTTTGGTTTTGGGTTTTTTTTTTGCATATATCTTTTGAAATTAGTGTTTTCTTTTTTTTTAATGTTTTTTATTTTATTATGTTAGTCACCATACAGTACAACCCTGGTTTCTGATGTAAGGTTTGATGATTCATTAGTTGCGTATAACACCCAGTGCACCATGCAATACGTGCCCTCCTTACTACCCATCGCCAGCCTATCCCATTCCCCCACCTCCCTCCCCTCTGAAGCCCTCAGTTTGTTTCTCAGAGTCCATAGTCTCCCATGCTTCATTCCCCCTTCTGATTACCCCCCTTTCTTTGTGTCTTTCTTCCCCTACCGATCTTCCTAGTTCTTATGTACCATAGATGAGAGAAATCATATAATTGTCTTTCTCTGCTTGACTTATTTCACTTAGCATTATCTCCTCCAGTGCTGTCCATGTTGCAGCAAATGTTGAGAACTCGTTCTTTCTGATAGCTGAGTAATATTCCATTGTATATATGGACCACAACTTCTTAATCCAGTCATCTGTTGAAGGGCATCTCGGCTCCTTCCACGATTTAGCTATTGTGGACAATGCTGCTATGAACATTGGGGTGCATATGGCCCTTCTCTTCACTACGTCTGTATCTTTGGGGTAAACACCCAGTAGTGCAATGGCTGGGTCATAGGGTAGTTCAATTTTTAACTTTTTAAGGGACCTCCACACTGTTTTCCAGAGTGGCTGTACCAACTTGCATTCCCACCAACAATGTAGGAGGGATCCCATTTCTCCACATCCTCTCCAGCAATTGTTGTTTCTTGCCTTGTCAATTTTTGCCATTCTAACTGGCATACGGTGGTATCTTAGTGTGGTTTTGATTTGAATTTCCCTGATGGCTAATGATTTTGAACATTTTTTCATGTGTCTGTTAGCCATGTATGTCATCATTGGAAAAGTGTCTGTTCATATCTTCTGCCCATTTTATGATTTGTTTATTTGTTTCTCACGTATTGACATTTTAGTCCCTTCTGCAAGGTGCTCGACACTGATCTGAACTGAAGCACTCACCGTTCCTCCAATCACAGCACATTCTTTTACATCTTACCTTTACTCAGCTGTTCCCTCATCTTTAAATACTCTCCCTTCAGTTTATCTCTTCTGAGCACATCTCCAGTGTTATTTCATTATAAAGTGACCTTAATCAATTGGGTTTAATTATGTTCTATATTCTGTGCGCTTTTTTTGTGATACTAATCAGGATTTCCCTCTTTTTATTGTAGATAATCTCTCAAAGGTATCTACCTGTTGGATGTTGAGCCCTTACAGCAGGAAGGAGATGCAGTCACCTTTGCATTTCTAACGTCTATCACAGGACAGGAAAAGGTGGCCATCAGATAAATGTAAGTGAAACTGGTGTGAAGGGACTGTAGAGATGCTGAAATCATGTCACTGCTGACCGTGATGTTTTCACAGTAATTCCAAGCTAGAATGGGGCTGCTTTTTAAAGATGTTTAAGGAATCATTCTGAGAAATTCTAGGCAAGGCAAATGAAAAGAAATCGAGTGGAGCTCAAAATGCAGCATAATCATTTCCCATAAATGGTGGCTGTGAGTATATATAAAAGACAGTGTTTTATATGTTATCCAGCCAATGCATATTGCAATAATACAATTGACATTTTAAGAATGTATTACATGGTTACTTGTTGTGTTTAGGGGGACTTCTAGGAATTTTAAAAGGTGTATTTCTATAAAAAATAATTTTAATTTATTTAACATATATGAGAACTATTCATAGCAACAAAACTTTAGAATTAGTGTGCACTATATTTTGTTGTGCATCAATATGCAGTTAATATCAATAAAACAACATAACTGCATATGTATTATGTGCAAGACACTGCTTCAGGTGTTTTGTATGGATTGTATTATTTTACAAAATATTATCCTTGTTTTGTAAATGAAAAACACAGACACTGAAGGTAACGTGACTATGTAAACTTCACTGTGAAAATTGTTTTAAAATCCGTGCACTTTTTATTTCAAAGAATATGCAGTCACATGGATTAAAGGACTAGTGATTAGGAATTTTTGCCTCTGAATTCAGAAGGTAGAAATCTTGTTGTTATACACGTGCTAAGATATGATTTTAACAACCATTTCCAAAAGGTTTTAAGAGTTACTTGTGTGGCCTGGAAGAAATATACTTTGCACAATAGTTGCATAAGCAAAGGGTTCCATATATGGATTTCCAGTCAGAATGCACCAACTCATAGTATTGAAGGAATGGGTACTATGTGAATTGTTCTAGTTGGCCAGCAAAACCAGAATCTATACTCAATCTATTTTCACTTCGCAGAGGATTAACAGTCTGAAAGATTTGGCTAGGTTTTTTGTTTTGTTTTGTTTTGTTTTTAATATGTTGACAGCACGACAGTTTGAGCATTAAGAAATGGGAGAAAATACGTTCCATTTCAGATGAGTCTCAGCAATATCACTAAGAATTTTGTCTTCTCTGTCTTCCTATCCAGTTCCAGGAAGATTATTCAGAACTTTCCAAGTGCTACAAAGTTTTTCTGAATGGGGAGAACATGGAAGATATCTAAGCAAACAAATGCCCCTGTCAGTTGTGCCTTTATTGAATAGATTGCTCCTTCTGTCTTTGGACTAAGCTTTCTTAGGGCAGGTTAATCGTTACATGTGCCATTTCAAGCTCAGTGCCTGGAACAGAGTACGCATATGGTAAATCTTGACAGAAACAACAAATTCATTATTCATCTGGAGAGAGTAGATGCTGCCTGGAAATTTCAGATAGGAAGTGTGTGTGTTCCCACATTTGTTCATCTGAGGTTCATATTTGATCTCTCTAAAGCAATAAGGCCATAATCTCAAACTTGGGAAGTGCAGCTCCAGAGTCTTTACTTTCTTAGGAAAGACTATAGATGTGAATTATTTATGGGGAGGAACTTGTGCTAGGATTCCTTAGAATGAACACCAAGAAGGGAGTCCTCCCTCCTAAAGGATATATTAAGCATTCAGAAAAAACAGCTTTTCCTGGAGGGAAATATACGTTAGGCATCTTGACAACAGCCATGGTAATTATTATCAGTGAATAGGGGCAACATTGCACATTCTGAAATATTTTGAACAATATTCAGCAACATTTTCATTCCCTTATTCTTAGCACTGATTGGAGGAGGAGAATGTCTTAGGAGTGAGAAAAGGATGAACTGCAGTTCAAATAATCTAACTTGTAGGGGCATGTCACAATTTTTTTCTTGTTTTGTTTTTTGCTGTCTTTCCTCCACAAGTATAGTGTCCTAGGAAATTTGTTATCATGTTGTACTGTAGAAGAAGCCCATATGCTGAGTTTCATAATTATTAGATATTTGTTAGGGCTTCTTTCAACTGTGCATGTGAAGAGAAGAGAAAATATGTTTTTCAAAAAATGATTTTATTCATCTAAAAACTATGATTAAAATTTACATATTGTTTTCATTAATTTGAAGATATGCTTTTATTCACTGTTGTTCATGGAGTGTGAGGAATGCATTATGAGTTAAACCAAGAAGTATATTGGAGTTTTATATTCAGCTTTCATTTCAAGACTTAAATCTGAACTCTAAATGAACATTATGCATACTATTAGCACTTAGTTTTAAATTTTAGGGAGCTGATAATGATTTTTCTAATCAACAGACATTGAAAAACACATTGCATTTAAGTTTCTTGATTAAATACATTATTCAGGTAGTTAAGTCTTCACAAATATGTCATATGCATACTAAATATTACGTACTAGGCTTTCCGTTTGGAGTCAAGAATTCCCTTCTAACTGGCAGAATTTTATCAAAGCTGGTATCTTGTGAAATTAGATATTTACAATTAGTTGCCTTTGAAAATATTTTTTCTGTTTCATTTATTATTTGTTATTATGAAAGAAAAAATATTTCATTTGCCTATGATCTGCCTCTTTCCTCATTGCTTACCAGATTTTATTTTTAAAACCAAATTATATACAAAGTGATTGCTTTATAACCAAGCCATGTAATTCCTGGGACTCAAATATTCAAGACTCTACAACATTTTATTAAAACATCAAATTTTATAATTTATATTTATATTACCCTCATATATTAAAATGAGTAATGTAAAGCTTCAAATGTGTTTCAAAAGTATGTATTTTTTCTTCTGTTATATTCCCAGGGTAAAAAAAAATAGTGGTATAAGCACACACATGTACACCCAAGACACATAAAAAATGCTAAAAAATCTTTGTTGAATAAATAAATGAGGCATCTGTCTTACCATGGAAGTTTCAGGTAGAGCCCTTTGAGATAATCTGCCACATTTCAGAATCTTACTGCACTGTTATCCAGAAGTGTGATCTTGAGCAAGTTAACTAAATGCTCTGAGTCTTGATTTCTGATTCAGAAAATAGATAATAAATATAGGGTTCTAATGAGGTCTAAATGAGATAATCTGCATAGTAAGTATGCAGTAAATATAAACTATAATTGTTAGTTTTTAAAATACAATTACTAGAATTAATGAGAATGTGACAGTGATTTGTGATGTTAATGAAGGTTATAGATCATAATAATTTAGTAATTTATCCAATTAGTTAAATCTTTTAAGTGGCCCAGTCCTATGGTATTTGAAATATCAAAAAGGAGCCAGTTTTACAAACATCTTATAAACATGCAAATGCTGCTTAGTCATTTCATTTTTAAACTAATGAAGATCTTCAGGTATTTCTAAGTCATAAACACATTTTTTAAAAGTTTTATCTAATGAAGAATATTTGTGCTCATCATAGTCTTCTTGTTTTTTTATTAATTTTGAGCTTTTTCATAACTTGTTCAATTTTGAACAAGGGATTGCTTTTCTTTTAAGCCTGTACTCCTCTGTGAGGCATGGTTACCAAATGTATTAGAGGACCTGATAATTAGCAAATGTATTCTTTAACTGAATAAATTAAGTTCGTCTTTTACTAGAATGAAATTAGAAAAGTTTCCCAATGCAAGTCTTTTTAAGAAAAAAAAAAGAACTTGTTTCAAATGCAATAATTCAGCATGCTTTTGGGAATTTTCTAGCATCTGAAAGTCTTTACAGTATTGTCCATGGCTTTGCACAACTGTAACCACTGATCACCTGAGGCTATTGAGTACTTGAAATGTTCCTAGAGGAAGGAAGAAACGGAATTTTTAATTTTATTTAATCTTGATGAATTCAATTGAAATTTAAATTGCCACATATGGCTAGTGGCATTTGTAAGAAAACTTACAAATGGTAAATCCACATGATGTACTGTAAATGCAGTTTCAAGTGAAGTACCACTGTAATTAAGATATTTTACAATCTACTTTTTATTCTTTATAATGTTTGTTTTTCAAATAATAGAACATGTAGTCTCCCCAGAGGATAACCCTCCTTCTCGTATCTTGTCTTTCTGTGTATCTATCATTCTGTCTATATATTGTACAACCTCTTTCTTTTTGCGTGGTGTATGTGTGTGTGTGTATGTATATATACACATACATACACATACTGTATGCTATATATTGTGACATATATATACTATATACGATATACTTTATATATAGTCATATTTCAAAGAGAGAAGAAAGTCAAGAAAACCAGCTAAAGATATGTTACAGAGATTTAGTAAAGTTTAATTCACATACACATTTGGTGGATTTTTGCTTATCCTACTTTCAGAGATAGGTAACCATTTGTTTCCTCATTTAATGACAAATAAAAGCTGCACAGATTTAATTTCAGTTTGAAACCTCTGTTTCAAAATATGTGGAATTTTGACAGAAGGAAGTATTCCTTTCGTTATCTCACCTTAATCTAATGATTCAGACTTTTAATCAATTGATTTAATCTATGCTTCTAAAGATACACAGCAATGAATGTATCTGTAAGATTCCTTAGTTTTATTAATTTGTTTCTTTATTGTATCCACTGAAAGAGAGACATTACAAGCAAAAGTCAGTGAAATGATTTTTTTTTTGTCCTGTGGCCTGTTGATATGAATTTCTCCCAAAGAAAGAGATGCTGAAAACTGCCCTTATGTTTAGAGTTTCAATATGTTTGGTTTATGTAAATCATCTGACCCTACAGAAAAGATTATCTTTTTTTTTTTAAGATTTAATTTATTCATTTGAGAGAGAGACAGACAGAGAGCATGAGCAGGGGGAGGGGGAGAAGGAGAAGCAGACTCCCTGCTGAGCTGGCAGCCTGATGTGGGGCTCAATCCCAGGACCCTGGGATCATGACCTGAGCTGAAGGCAGACACCATGCAGGCTCCGCAAGAATGTCTTGATTAATGTGTCCCTAAGTCTGATACAATATTTGAAACAATAATAATTTGACTTACATTTTTTCTTTTTTTCTTTTATTTTATTTTTTAANCCATCTTCATCCTGAACTACATTTTATTTTTTTTTATTTAAATGTTTTTTTATTATATTATGTTAGTCACCATACAGTACATCCCCGGTTTCCGATGTAAAGTTCGATGATTCATTAGTTGTGTAAAATACCAAGTGCACCATGCAATACGTGCCCTCCTTACTACCCATCGCCAGCCTATCCCATTCCCCCACCTCCCTCCCCTCTGAAGCCCTCAGTTTGTTTCTCAGAGTCCATAGTCTCTCATGCTTCATTCCCCCTTCTGATTACCCCCCCTTTCCTTTATCCCTTTCTTCCCCTACCAATCTTCCTAGTTCTTATGTTCCATAGATGAGAGAAATCATATGATAATTGTCTTTCTCTGCTTGACTTATTTCACTTAGCATTATCTCCTCCAGTGCCGTCCATGTTGCAGCAAATGTTGAGAATTCGTTCTTTCTGATAGCTGAGTAATATTCCATTGTATATATGGACCACAGCTTCTTAATCCAGTCATCTGTTGAAGGGCATCTCGGCTCCTTCCATGATTTGGCTATTGTGGACAATGCAGCTATGAACATTGGGGTGCATATGGCCCTTCTCTTTACTACGTCTGTATCTTTGGGGTAAACACCCAGTAGTGCAATGGCTGGGTCATAGGGTAGTTCAATTTTTAACTTTTTAAGGGACCTCCACACTGTTTTCCAGAGTGGCTGTACCAACTTGCATTCCCACCAACAATGTAGGAGGGATCCCCTTTCTCCACATCCTCTCCAACAATTGTTGTTTCTTGCCTTGTCTATCTTTGCCATTCTAACTGGCGTAAGGTGGTATCTCAGTGTGGTTTTGATTTGAATTTCCCTGATGGCTAATGATTTTGAACATTTTTTCATGTGTCTGTTAGCCATTTGNTTGTATAACTTCTAATAGTTTGGGGGTGGATTCTTTTGGGTTTTCCATATGGAGTATCATGTCATCTGCGAAGAGAGACATTTTGACTTCTTCTTTGCCGATTTGGATACCTTTGATCCCTTTTTGTCTTCTGATTGCTGTTGCAAGGACTTCTAGTACTATGTTGAATAATAGTGGCGAGAGTGGGCATCCTTGTCGTGTTCCTGATCTTAAGGGAAAGGCTTCCAGCTTTTCCCCATTGAGAATAATGCTTGCAGTAGGCTTTTCATAGATGGCTTTTATGAGATTGAGAAATGTACCCTCTATTCCTACACTCTGAAGGGTTTTAATCAGGAAAGGATGCTGTATTTTGTCAAATGCTTTTTCTGCATCAATTGAGAGGATCATATGGTTCTTGAGTCTTTTCTTGTTGATATGATGTATCACATTGATTGATTTGCGAGTGTTGAACCATGCTTGCATCCCAGGTATGAATCCCACTTGGTCATGATGGATAATCCTTTTAATGTACTGTTGGATTCTATTAGCAAGGATCTTGTTGAGGATTTTGGCATCCATTATTCTTAGGGAAATCGGTCTATAATTCTCCTTTTTGATGGGGCCTTTGCCTGGTTTGGGGATCAAGGTAATATTGGCTTCATAGAATGAGTTTGGTAGCTTTCCTTCTATTTCTATTTTTTGCAATAGCTTTAGGAGAAAAGGTATTATTTCTTCTTTGAATGTTTGGTAGAATTCCCCAGGAAAACCGTCCAGGCCTGGAGTTTTGTTATTTGGAAGGTTGTTTATCACTGACTCAATTTCTTCATAGTTAATTGGCCTATTTAAGAAATCTATTTCTTCCTGTTTCAGTCTTGGTAGTTTATAGGTTTCCAGGAAGGCCTCCATCTCTTCCAGATTGTTTAGTTTTTTGGCATATAGCTGTTGATAAAAGTTTCTAATAATCCTTGCAATTTCAATGGTGNGTAGCTGTTGCTAGAAGTTTCTAATAATCCTTCCAATTTCATTGGTGTTGGTTGTGACCTCTCATTTTTCATTCATAATTTTATTANCTGGATACGTCTTGCCAGTGGTCTGTCAATTTTATGGATTCTCTCAAACAACCAGCCTCTAGTCCTGTTGATCGGCTCTACTGTACTTCTGGTTTCTAATTCATTGATTTCTGCTCTAATTTTGGTCAACTGCTTCCTCGTGAGTGGGTTAGGCCTGTCCCTCTGTTGCTGTTCCAGGCTTCTTGGGGTGAGAATATAAAATTGCATTTTAGATTCTTCTATTCTTTTGAGTGAGGCTTGGATGGCTATGTATTTCCCCCTTAGGACTGCCTTTGCAGTATCCCATAGGTTTTGGACCGTTGTGTATTCATTCTCGTTGGTCTCCATAAATTGTTTAATTTGTTTTTTGATTTCCTGGTTTATCGAGTCATTCTTGAGCAGGATGGTTCTTAGCCTCCAAGTGTTTGAGTTTCTTCCAGGTTTTTCCTTGTGGTTGAGTTCCAGTTTCAGAGCGTTGTGGTCTGAGAATATGCAGGGAATAATTTCAGTCTTGTGGTATCGGTTGAGACCTGTTTTATGTCCCAGAACATGGTCTATTCGTGAGAATGGTCCATGGGCATTAGAATAGAATGAGTATTCTTTGGTTCTGGGGTGTAGTGTTCTATATATATCTATGAGGTCCAACTCGTCGAGTATGGCATTCAAAGCCTTTGATTCTTTGCTTAGTTTTTGCCAGGGTGTTCTGTCTATTTCTGATAGTGGGGTGTTGAGGTCCCCTACTATTACTGTGTTCTTATCTATATGTCTCTTTATTTTNAGTGTATTTTTATCTATATGTCTCTTTATTCTGGTTAAGAGTTGGCTTGTGTATCTTGGTGCTCTCCTGTTGGGGGCATATATATTTATAATTGTCATATCCACTTGTTGGATACATCCTTTAAGAATAATATAGTGCCCTTCTGTATCTCTCTCTATGGCCTCTAGTTTAAAATCCAGTCTATCTGATATGAGAATTGCTACTCCAGCTTTCTTTTGAGGTCCATTTGCGTGGAAGATGGTACTCCATCCCCTTACTCTAAGTCTGAATGCATCTTTGGGTTCAAAATGAGTCTCTTGTAGACAGCAAATGGATGGGTCATGTCTTTTTATCCAATCTGCAACCCTGTGGCGTTTTATGGGAGAGTTTAAGCCATTTAGATTGATAGAGATTATTGACAGATATGATTTTAATGATGCCATTTCTCTTTAAAGTCTTTGTATCGGTTGTGACTTGCTGCTCTGTATCACTCTTGGGGCCTTTTTACCTTTATAGAGCCCCCCTTAATATCTCCTGTAGGGCTGGTTTCGTGGTTACGAAATTGGTTAATGATTGGCGATTTTGGAACGTCTTTATTTCTCCATCAATTCTGAATGACAGCCTTGCTGGATAAAGGATCCTTGGCTGAATGTTTTTTTCTGAAAGAGCTTTAAAAATGCCCCCCCCAGCCTTTCTCTCATTCCAGGTCTCTGTAGACAGGTCTGACGTAATCCTGATACCTTTGCCTTGGTACGTGAGAAATTTCTTTGCCCTGGCCGCTTTCAATACTGTATCCTTGGATCTAATATTTGCGAATTGCACTATGACATGCCGTGGCGTAGGTTTGTCCTGGTTGAGCTTGGATGGGGTCCTCTCTGCCTCTTGGACACGAATGCTTGTTTCCCTTGCTAGATTAGGGAAGTTTTCAGCTACAATTTGTTCAAATATCTCTTCTAGACCTCTGTTTTTCTCCACCCCTTCAGGGATGCCGATGATTCTGACATTGGATCGTTTCATAGAGTCAGTAATCTCCCGTAATCTACATTCCTGAGCGTGGATTTTTTTTTGAGTCCAGGTTTTATTTTAGCTTTTTCTTCTACTAACCCATCCTTCAATTCGCTGATACATTCTTCTGCCTCATTCATCCTGGCCATCAGAGCCTCTAGTTTTGAATGCATTTGGCTCATAGAATTTTTAATTTCTGCCAGATTCACTCTCATTTCCACCCTTAGAGATTCTATATTCTCATCAATATTTTCATTAATACTTTTTTCAAGTCTACACATCTTGACCATTGTTACTCTGAATTCCATTTCTGTTAATTTGGTTATATGCATATCCATTAGTTCTGTGGCAGAGGCCACAGACTCATTGTCTTTTCTTTGCTGGGGGGGATTTCTCCTTCTCGTCATTCTGATGAGGAGAGGTTGCGGGGTTGTCCAGAGCCCAAATTATTGACTGGGACCCAGGAGGTGTGCCCTTGTTTTATAGGGATCTTAGGAATGTGGGCTTCTTGATTTTTCAGCCTGCTTTCTGGGTGAGGGGCCTGCTGCGCCGATACTCAGTCAACCCCGTTTGGGTAGAGTCTCCGTGTCCCCTGTGAGGGGGGATGGATGGGCACACTGTGAGCCGGTATTTCCAGGCTTTTGTTCTCTGGCGGCTTTCTCTGGCGGTTTGCTGTGCCTCTTCTGAGAGTCAGAGCAGCAGGGGCCAAATCTCAGCCTCTGTCTCAGAACAGAGGGATCGCGGACCATTCTCCACTGATATTCTGGCCACTTTAACTCTGTTACTGTTGGTGCTGCTCAACCCTGCAGCATTCCGGGATGTGTGCCACAACCCTGCGTCTCAGCCCTCACTTCCAGGGCCGGCACATCTCTGTCTTTTGTCTTTCTAACACCACCAGCCACCAGCCGCCAGCTGCCCCCATGTGCTCCGAAGCTCCGGCCCTCTGTCTGGTCTCACATGGCCCCGGCTCATGGTCTCAGTCTGCTCTCTTGTGGGTGCTGGTCCGCGAGTCCGCCCGCTCCCCTGTGCAGGTGGCTACTGCTTCCCGGCGCCCGAACACAGCAGCTCCCTCCCCCTTCCGTTTATCTTTTGATATCTGTGCGCGGTTTCATGGCTCCCCGCTTCGTCCCTCAATACTCAGCACTGGAGATGTTCATTTGTAGAGATCCAGATGTATCTTCCTGCGTCTCAGGCTGATTCCGTGGATGTTCAGGCTGGTCTGGTACCTATCCAGCTCGACTCAGGGGACCGGCTGAAAAGGGGTCCCCTACTCCTCTGCCATCTTAATTCCTCCCCCCCAATTGACCTTGACTTACATTTTTCCAAAAGGTATTTTGGAAAGTACTAGCTTCTTGTATAGTCTTGTGCTAGTGCAGAGCTAGAAAAGGCAGAACTCTAAGAAAGGTTTGAATTTTAGTCTCATCGTGGCCCCAGAACTTTTCATAGGATGGATTCTGTTATGATGTGTCCTGGAGCTCAGTCCCTTGTCTTTGCCTCCCCATCCCTAAAGCCTCACTCCCAACAGCAGTCTTTGAGGCGAGTACAGAACTGGGTCTTATTCCACAGGAAGCATAACACTGCATGTTTGGTTAGGGTGGGCCCCAACCATCCCTGCAGCCCAGATGCCAGACTGTAAAGTATAGCTTGCAACCAGAAGCTAGAGAGTAGGGACAGTAAGACCATAGCTTGATGTTTTGTTTTGTTTTGTTTTTGTGACACCTAAATTATTGGGTTGTGGTTTTTTTGTTTTTCTTAATTACCTCGTATTTAAAGTTTTTAGTTATTTTAAAAACTGTAGATGGGTGATGGTCTGTAATGTAGACTAATACAGATGCCATTCCAAAGACCATTTTAAAATTTTATTATTATTATTTTTGAGTGGAGTTGACACACAGTGCTACATTAGTTTCAGGTGTACAACATAGTAATTGGATAAGTTTGTACATTATGCTATTAAGCTTACCACAGTGTAGCTATCATCTGTCTCCACACAATGCTATTACAGTAACATTGACTATATTCCGTATGTTGTGCCTTTTATAATGGAGACTAATGCATTCTATAATAGGAAGTCTGTATCTCCCACTCCCCTTCACCCATTTTGTCCATCCTCCTACCTCCCCTCCCCTCCCCGCCCTCTGGCAACCATCAGTTTGTTCTCTGTGCTTACAGGTCTGATTCTGCTTTTTATTTGTTTGTTTATTCATTTGTTTTTTTTTAATATTCCACATATGAATCAAATCATATGACATTTGTCTTTCTCAGTCTGACTCATTTCACTTAGCATAATACCCTCTGGGTCTGTCTATGTTGTTGCAAATGGCATGATCTCATACTTATTAATGGCTGTGTAATATTCCATTATGTGTGTGTCTTTGTGTATGTGTATGCACGTGCATATGTGTATATAACATTTTCCTTATCCATTCATTTATCAGTGGACACTTAGGTTTCTTCCACATCTTGGCTATTATAAATAATTCTACAATAAACATAGAGGTGCATATATCTCTTTGAATTAGTGTTCTCATTTTTTTGGGTAAATACCCAGTAGTGGAATTATTGGATTACACGTCATTTTTATTATTTTAGAAAGAACAGTGTTGTGTCTGTGTTTGTGTGTGTGTGTGTGTACAGATATATTTATGTGTGTGTCTAATTCAAAGTGATAAAATTACTAAGTGAGATGGTCTGTAAGAACACTGTGGGGAAGGGGAATAGTAGTCTGAGGATCACAAATAGGTGTATGAAGTTTAGAAATTAAAATGTTAAGAGAAATATTCTGGGAGTTTTGAGGTTATGGCGCACTGATAAAAGGTATAGATCAATGAATGCTTTGAATGTTGTAAAGGATTGAATATATTCTAATGGCAGGGGAAGTACTTCTTATCTTTTTTTTTTTATTTTTATTTATTTATTTTTTTATTTTAGAGTGGTATAATGGGATCTAGCCATATTTGGGAAAACAATCATGATAGCAGTGTGTGAGATAACATAGAAAAAAGATGCAAAAAATAGATGAAAAATTAGAAAATGTTTGTAATTGTCTGGATTAGGGAAATGAGGTCTTGAAGTAGAAAAAAATTTCAGAGGAAAAAATAGTTTAGTCTGTGGAAACAGAAAAATGTAAAATGTACATTGAAAGTTAAAGGTATTTTTTAAAGTTTTGCCCTTATGACTGAAAGTATGGTAGGAAACTTGACCAAAAAGGAAATAGAAAAGGAATTTTGATAAGAAAGATAATCAATTGCATTTTAGATTATCAGTGTCATCTCTGATAAATTCAGAAAATAGATGTCTTGATTGAGGAGAAAGAATAAGAAAAGATGTGGGTTTTAGAATCATTCATATGGAGATTATAATGAAAGATTTTATGGTGGATGTAGTTCCCTTGTAAGAAAGCTTAACATGCAAGAGTGAATTTATAATCTTGGAGGTTGGAGTAGTTCCGCATGATGATCATATTCAACTTGTGCCCATTCATTAGGGGCGTTGAGACTGAGAATAGGTTACAAATTAATCTTTTGGAGGGATGATAAAGGCCATCAACACAGGCATTGACATGACTAGAGAATAAGAATGGGGAGGAAAATTGTGATCGAGGGGCAAAAATTCCTGTCAGAGAGATCAGTTGACGGTTGTGATGGTAAAGGTTGTGGCTAAAACTGGCAGTGGGGGAAATGAAGAAAAATTTCTCTTTGTGGTTCTCAGACACTAAATGAACAGGTAACATATCAGTCGTCATCTAAGAGGGAATTTTTTTTTCAAGTTGTGCCCATAATAGTTAACAAAAACAGATACATATCGCCTAATTATGGATAAGTGGATTTAAAAAAAAAAGACTATTGTGTGAGGTTCCCCCCCTTATAGTATATTAGTAAATTGGACAAAGAGGGTGATTCTATGGTGTCACTTTAAGGGGATCATGATTAAACAAAAGAGTGAGGGTCATAAGTTTACGAGAATTATTGAAACAACATGCAAAATATACATGTGGTTCGAAGATTTCATTTGTGTATAACAAAGCTTTCTGAAGGAATATGGGTCTTCTCAATGCCCACATACATGTAGAGATGGTTGATGGACCAAAAGACTCTCACCCAATTCTTTGGTAGGACATCAGTGTCGTGGTAGTTGGAAAAAGTACACAGAGAAATGTAAGGATTTTTCATTGACTGAAATTAAGTCTGTTAGTCTTAATGACTATTAGGGGGGCTCCAAATAGAAGTAACATAGATATGTTGAAAATTAAGAAAAATATATATTTCTTTTATTCCTGTCTTCATGGATTGAGATTTATACCTTTTGTATTAAATGCAAGTGTTTTCAGGAGACTTCTTAATGTACATAATCCTGAGAATCTCTCAGTAACTATACAGAATGGTGAATATAACTAATGAGAACATCGTTCTGGTTTCCATTGCTTTCTTCTATTTGATTGATATACACTTCCCCTTCACTTCTAGTTATGGTTTTCAGCTCAAAGATGAATTCATTATGTGGAAATAAATTACTGTAAGGGTCAAATTCCTTGCTTCAGGCTTAATTAAAATTGTGTTGACTCTAGGGACAGTAAGTTTCAACTCATAGTAGATGAGAAAATCTTGAGAAAGAAGTTAAATAAAGCCGTTAAAAAGGGCTTTTGCACTGTAAGAACATAGCATCCCTTTGCCTTTGTTTAGAGAAAAGTAAGAATTAAGACTGGTGAATATTAGGTAACTTTTCAGAAAATTCAAGTTAGAGCTATACTTGTTCTGAATCTTACTATAATGTTGCTCTAAGGCTATTTAATAAAAAAGACAGAATCTTTTTTTTGTAATATTAATTTTTTTTTGTAAATCTGATACTTGAAATGTTTGTTATATGAAATTACATTTGTAAAAAATTTGGTATAGTACTTGTTCACTTAAAATTAAAACTGTTTTTGTTGAAAACTATATTTAAAAATACAAATTTGGGGATATTTAACTCACTAAATTTGACTTGGCTCATCTTATTATAAATTAAAACAACCAAGCAAAAATCCTGTCCATAGACTCTTGAAATTTAGAGGGAAATTACTTTTCTGCCTACATAAATCCTGAAGATTAAATGAGACACTAGTTATATTAGAAACATCAAATCAAATATAATGCAAAAAGTCCACTTTTCTTTTATAATTTTTGAAAAGGAAATATCTGTTACTCTTAAAGATGCTTTAAAATAGCAAGTGTATATAACTTCTGTCATATTCTGTATTTTTAATTATTCAAACTATTTTTCTATGTAACAGACAGCTATTTAAACATTATTTTCTGGTAAGGATTTATGAAAATCTACTATGATTAGTCCTCTCTTGCAGTAAAATTTGAGTCAGTCATCTTTTTCAAAATATCATAATCCTGAGTATTTCTCCATAAACCTCTCATACTGCTTCTCTATTACACAATACTACCATTTCTCTCCTGCATTATTTTTTATACAAGCCTTCTAACTTGTTTCCTTCCTCTTACTCACACTTCTCCTTCATTTTATTTTCCACACAGAGGAAAGTGGTCCTATAAAAATCCTTTTTAAAATCTTCCAATAGCTTTACTTCAAGTGAAAACAAAATACTTCTCATGACGTGAAGATCTGATGTAATCCATTCTCCTCTTTCCCCATGCATGCCCCTCAGCAGGTGTGTGTGCCAGCACACACACGCTTACTTTTCTAATTTCGTCTTCCTAGGATATTCCTTTTTTTTTTAAGATTTTATTTATTTATTTGACAGAGATAGAGACAGCCAGCGAGAGAGGGAACACAAGCAGGGGGAGTGGGAGAGGAAGAAGCAGGCTCATAGCAGAGGAGCCTGATGTGGGGCTCGATCCCGCAACGCTGGGATCATGCCCTGAGCCGAAGGCAGACGCTTAACCGCTGTGCCACCCAGGTGCCCCTCCTTTTTTTTTTTTCTTAAGATTTTATTTATTTGGGAGAGAGTGAGAAAGCACAAGCAGGGGGAGCAGCAGAGGGAAAGAGAGAGAAACAGGCTCCACACTGAGCAAGAAGCCCAGTGCGGGGCTCTTGATCCCAGGACCCTGGGATCATGACCTGAGCCCAAGACCGACATTTAACCAACTGAGCCACCCAGGCACCTAACCCTAGGATATTCCTGATGCAGAGCCTCCATCACATAGAATGACCTTTCCGTGTACACTTATATACCCATCTCTCTCCCTTCATTCTTTTGTCTTACTCAATAATCACCAGTTCTTTTTTATTTCCTATGTTTCTTTTCCCTTCCAATTTTTATTTAAATGCTATTTAGTTAATATATAGTGTAATATTGGTTCAGGAGTAGAATGTAGTGATTCATCACTTACATACGGGGACATCCAGTGCTCAACACAACAAGTGACCTCCTTAATCCCCATCACCCATTTAGCCCATTCCTCCACCCACCTCCCTCCATCAAACCTCATCTCAGTTTTTTTCCTATAGTTAAGAGTCTCTTATGGTTTGCTTGCCTCTTTTTTTTCCCCCCTTTCCCCAATGTTCATCTCTTTTGTTTCTTCATTTCCACATATGAGTGAAATCATATAATAGTCACCTTTCTTTGACTGACTTATTTCACTTAGCATAAGACACTCCAGCTCCATTGATGTCATTGCAAATGGCAAGATTTCATTCTTTTTGATGGCTGAATAATATTCCACTGTGTGTGTGTGTGTGTGTGTGTGTGTGTGTGTGTGTGTGTGTGTGTTTGTATGTTTGTATACTACCTCTTCTTTATCCATTCATCAGTTAATGGACATTTGAGTTCTTTCCATAGTTTGGCTATCATTGACAATGCTGCTGTAAACATCAGGGTGCATGTGCCCCTTCAAATTTTTTTGTATCCTTTCAGTAAATACCTGGTAGTGCAATTGCTGGGTTGTAGGATAGTTTTATTTTTAACTCTCTGAGGAACCTCCATACTGTTTTCCAGAGTGACTGTACCAGTTTGCATTCCCACCAACAGTGTAAGAGGGTTCCCCTTTTTTCAAATCCTCGACAACACCTGTTGTTTCCTGTGTTGTTAATTTTAGCCATTCTGACAGGTGTGAGGTGGTATCTCATCATGGTTTTTATTTTTATTTCCCTGATGATGAGTGATGTTGAGCATCTTTTCATATGTCTGTTGGCCATCTGGATGTCTTCTTTGGAAAAATGTCTATTCATGACTCTTGCCCATTTCTTAACTGGATTATTTATTTTTTGGGTGTTGAGTTTGATAAGTTCTCTATAGAATAATCACCATTTCAAAATGATATCACCTCTTTCATTTTTCTAATTACTTCCACTGGTTTTACTTTCATAACATTTTTCACTACATAAACTTAAATAAAATATTACTTAGATTTGGTTTATGGTTAACTTCATCCAGTAGAATATATGGTCCATAACAGCAGAGATTTTGCTTGTTTTATTCACCTCTGAATTACCACTGCTTAAAACAGTGCCTGAAGCAAAATAGTTACTGAAACTTATCCTTGGTTTTGTTTACATTTATTAGCTTTTAGTACCAAAATTTAAGAAGTGCAGTTATAGACACATGTCCATCAGACTAAAACAACAGGAATGATTGGAGGGGTTGAGATTCTTGTAGGCAAGCATGTTTAGAAGACAGAGTTAAGAAAATTTGAGCCAGGGGCGCCTGGGTGGCACAGCGGTTAAGCGTCTGCCTTCGGCTCAGGGCGTGATCCCGGCGTTATGGGATCGAAGCCCCACGTCAGGCTCCTCTGCTATGAGCCTGCTTCTTCCTCTCCCACTCCCCCTGCTTGTGTTCCCTCTCTCGCTGGCTGTCTCTGTCTCTGTCAAATAAACAAATAAAATCTTTAAAAAAAAAAAAAAGAAAATTTGAGCCAGTATTATTAGCTTTTAAAGTATTTGAAGAGTTTTTTTGTTTTTGTTGTTTTTTTTTAAGTAGACCAATGATAGCAGTTTCTCAGATACAGAGGCCAACTTTGATTTTTCTTTAAAGAAGGCAGTGTTATGTTGGCTTTATTGTTACTTACAGATTGACTTAATCTTAGGTGATGCAAAATGTCTGAGACTCTGTAATCCTTTTCCAATACATCCCACTTTTGCAACAATAAAAAACATAAGTGCCTTATGATTGGGAAAAAAGAAACGCTTAATTTAATTTTCTTCTTTTAAACAAAAAATCAATGAAATGTTATTTCATTGTTTTTTAAAAATATAACTTTTAATATTATATTTTAGTACTTTGTCTGCAAAGCAGTTTTATCTTTGGTTTCTTCTTTTGACTAGTAAATTCACTTCTTCATTGTTTTTTTTTTTTCCTTTCTAAGCACATTCATTCTTCCAAGTTTTGCTATAACATGAATTTTCCATTGTTATAAGAGATTTGTACCATGTCAGTTGAGTTCTACCAAACAGAAACACAATTGTTGATTAACATGAAATCATTATATTACAGAGTTTTACAAAAATAATAGTAATAAAAAAATTAAACAATTAAGAAGCTTGGCCGTTATGAAGTTTACTTTAATGAGTAACATATAACATTTCCTCTTCTTTTGGAACAAAATTGAATGTAAAAATCTTATTCTATCTGTGATGAAACTAAATTAAAAAGACAAGCACCTACATTTAAATTGAATTTACAGTACTGGAAATAGTATATGCGCAGTTGCTACTCATTTTTTCCCATAAATTTTGATAATCTTTTATAGCCAAAATTTGAACTGTAACTAAAATGAGGTTATTACTAATAAATCATAGAAATAAGTCATCATATTAAAAATCTAGATAGTATTGTGAATTTAATTTTCATTTATTTGGCAGGGTTTTTTATTTGTTTTAACTTGTTTTCTTTAGCTTTTACAATACACAAATTTATGTGTTTTTTCTGGCTGTTAAAACATGTTAAATATAAAATTAATTTTCCAAACTAGTTTGATCAAAATAGTTCTTTTTCTGAGGCACCTAGGTGGCTCAGTTGTTAAGCATCTGCCTTCAGCTCAGGTCATGATCCCAGGGTCCTGGGATGGAGCCCTGCATTGGGCTCTCTGCTCGGCAGGAAGCCTGCTTCTCCCTCTCCCACTCTCCCTGCTTGAGTTCCTTCTCTAGCTGTCTCTCTCTGTCAAATACATAAATGAAATCTTTAAAAAAATAGTTCTTTTTCAAACTTATAATTTTATCTGCTTTTTTCTTCTGATTTTAGTCTGTCACCTTCCTCAAAAAAAAAAAAATAGGCTTTCTGTAGGGATTAGAATCTTGGAATCCTTTATTCAATTTTGGAGATGTTTGAAAGCAAGAAGAGTAAAGGTGGATAGTTCAGTTGTTAACCTGTCAGTTAAAACGCTTGTTACTTAACTGTAGTGTCAGATTTATGTACAACAAACTTTCCTATCAATCAAACACTTTTTTTTTAAGCTTTATATATTTCATCGGATTAGGTGGTAAAGAGTCTATCTGATTGGCAGTTGAGGCATATGTAGTTTAGGGGAAATATGTTACAATTAGGTGTACTTCCCTTTAAAAAAATAAAAGTCTGGTATGGCCACGATTTCAGTTGTTAATGGATTCTTCAGTGATAGCAGTACTGTGTATGACTTTTGAAATTTCCTCAAAGTTTAGCAACAAATACTGTGCTCAAAGTTGCAAGGATGTAGATAATAAGCAGCCCCAAACAGGCTGCTTGGTCATGAGTCCAATTACCAAAATATGCGGATGTAACAGAAGCTGGTTGTCCTTGCTAATATCAGTACTACTTTTATATAATCATATAGAAAGCATATATATATATATATATATATATATATATATATATTGATTTTGGATAACAGGAATGATGTTATAAAACAAAGATGAGAGATGTCAGGTTTGACTACAACAGAAAGTGCAAGTAGTATATTAGAAATAAATGAATCTGCTTAGTTAGAAATTAGACATATTTGAACCAGAGAATACTGAGTATCAAAAGATTAAGTTCTCTGTGTCTCTGTTTTGGTCTTGACATATGTGAAAGTAATAGCATCATGCAGTAAAATATTTGGGGCACTTAAGAAAATCTAGAGTCAATAGTATTATGTTGCATAACACTCTAGATTTTGATTCTGAATCTAACACTGCAGAATCAGGACACAAATATTCCAGCCCCAGAATAAAAAAAAATCAAATATGCTCTGTAGCAGGAACTATAAATTGCAATCCCCATATTCATTCTCCTCTCTCTCTTTAGTATCAGAACTCCAATTTTTACTCTTGCATATTCCCCAACATTTGCAGCTCAGTGTTATGATGAGATTATATTCTCACCTGTAAAGTGTAAGGGAAACTGCTATGTTGGAACTTTAGAAAAACTTGTTAAAGAGAAGAGGGCATGTACTCTTCCCTTTCTTTCTTTCTGAAAATCTGGTATTGTTGCTGCCTCACCAGCATGTTATTCAACTATGAGGTGACCTTAAGAAACAATGAAAACAATCTAACAAGGATAGAGCAGATAGACATGGGCTTGGGTCCTTTATTTCATTGAGCAGCAGTCATACTAGCCCTGGACTGCCTACTTCTGAACTTTTTTACATAAAGAGTAATTCACATTTAACATGCTTAAGTTAGAGTTTTTATTTTGCTTGAAGCTAATCAAATACACATATGGTCCTGAAGTAGAAGGTTCGTGCAATTGAAACTTTGTTTATACAAGAAATGCAGCATAATGCAAGCTACTGCTTGGATAATGTTAGCATTACTGTTATGTGTGTGGTTAATGGTTAAGATAGTTTCATGATTATGTGGAAAATAGGAAAATGAAAAATGTAGTTGCACCCAGAACAGTTCAGAGGCTTTTGAAAATTACCCTTGTTTTGAAGATAATAGATAATGAAACTATGGACTAAGAGCTCTGGTTCCACTTTATGGTTATTTATAAAAAAAAATACATCTGTTAATTGTTGATTACCTTTGGTTTTCACTCTTTAATTTCGACATCAATTTTACTGATTATTTCTGTCCTGAAATATTTTACATTTGAAATTATTTCCTTTAGAGTCTTCTTCTATTGGCGCCTGCAGCCTTTAGATTTTTTTTTCTCTAGACTTCAGACTCTGAATTAAAGTTAATTCACTTCATTATTTGCAAACAAAGCATCAGTTCCCTATGAATCCAGAATTAAAATGATCTGGCTATTCTGAAAATATAGCATGAGTCCACTGAAATGCTTTCATTAGAACAGATGCCAGAATTCAAGTATATTCATATGTTGCCACATAATTTTGATTTGTTACCTTCCATTTAAGTTTCAGATTGTGTACACATAAAGCAGAATCTTTAAGTACATACAAAATTTTGGAAGACACTGCAAGCTCATCAAAGATGATTGAGCTGGAGAAAACTGCCTAGATGTTGGTTTTCCACAGATGTACTGAGAATCATTAGTACTAGGTTATGATGAGCTCAAAAACATTTCAACTGCTCAAAATATAAACATCACTAGTAATGACATGCAAATTACAGTAATGGTGGTAAAAAGTTTTAGCACCATCATAATATTCCATTTTAAAGTGAAAACATCTGTGAAATGCAGTAATTCATTTTCATCAACTGACTTTGCAGAGATTATTTCTTTTTCCATAGGAACATCTATTTTCTAATGAGCAAGAGCTAAAAAGCAAATAAAATTAATGATAGCACACACATTTTATGTTCCTTGTTTCAGAGTTGTAACCATTTTATTCTGTTTTTTTCAATTTCTTCTTTATAAACCAAGGGAAAAATTTCATAACACAATTACATATTGGCTTCCAGCTTGGGATGGGGTCTAGAGGATAGGCCCCAGAGTCATCTCAGCTTATTTTTGTCCTAAGCAACTTAGGATTTCCTTACTTAGGCAAAAACAATATTTGGGACCCCCAAAATTCAGCTTAGCTCACTAGGGTCCTCGGTTTAACTTCAAAGTCTGGATATAGAGCCATATTATAAGACAAAGAGTGGTAATTTCTCCAGGATATCCTCTCCCATATTTGTCTTTCCAAATCTGTGTCTGTAGGAAAAATCTTGAATAGTCAGAATCCTAAAACTTATGAGATATGATAGCTTTGATCAAAATTATTGGTTAAATAAAGGATAAATTTATCTTCCATTATTACTGCATAATATTAATCAGATATTGAACCATGGATATTTCTTTTTTTGACTGTATCTCTTAAAATTATTTTATTTTATTTATTTTATTTTATTTCATTATGGTAAGTGTACTCTTTAATCCCTGTCCCATATTTCTCCCATTCCCCCCAACCATCTCCCCTCTGGTAACCATCAAGTTTGTTTTCTGTAGTTAACCTGCTTCTTGGTTTGTCTCTGGATATTTCCATCAAGGTATTGCAAAAATCAGCATTTTTTCTTACTTCTGACAATAAATGAAGAAGCCTGTTTTGAGTGTTTTACTTATACTCTGCTGGAACACCTAAAGAAAACCATTATGAGGCATATTTACATACAATGCAGGGACCACACAAAGTTAATCCAAAAAAATGATCGTGCATGAGATGTTTTGGTATAGGCTTTATTTCTTTTTTTTTCAAATGCTGTGCTTTTTTTTTCATATATTCCCTTTCTAAAACTTTGGGAACTACTTTTTAAATAATAAGGAATTCTGTCAGCACACATTGTGGCATTGTGAATAGATTTCTTTAGCCAGCCATGAGGAAGAAGATAATGAGGGACAGCTCAGTTTTTCCTGAATCTTAACAAAGAAAATTATCTAGAAACTACAACTATCATATATTATACCTTCATTACTAGAAGGAATATAATTGAGTAAGTGAGAACACTAGTCATAGAAATGACTTTGAAATAGTCATCCCTGCTTAAGGAGCAGAGAAAGCATTTCTTCCTGGAGCACGTTGGCCTGGCAGAGGTAATAAATTTCACCTTTGTACATGCTGTCTCTAATGTGGGCAGGTTCCCACAAAGACATTTCCATTAGGATCTGAGAAACAGGAAAATCCTATTGCCCTCTTTTTGGGGGGCAAAGATAACAATGGTAGAAATAAGTTTTAAGGAAATCCTTAAAACTTTTACACACTGCTTTCTCAGAAATTTTTAGGTATTATGTTGAATTTTGAAATGCATGATGGCTAGCAATATAGTATACTGGAAGTTTTTCCTTATAAATTAGGAGATAAAAGCTTTTTATATCTGGTAGGACATAATAGATTACATTTAATCATGTAACATGTCTATAACATTGGATTTTTATTATTTTTTTAAAGTCATTACTTAAAAAAAACTAAAAATGGGTCTCAGCCATAAAGAAGAATGGAATCTTGACATTTGCAATGACATGGGTGGAGCTAGAGAATATTATGCTAAGTGAAATAAATCAGTCAGAGAAAGACAAATGCCATATGATTTCACTCATATGTGGAATATAAGAAACAAAACAAATGAGCAAAAGGAAAGAGAGAGAGAGGCAAAACAAGAAACAGACTCTTAACTATAGAGAACAAATTGATGATTACGAGGGAAGGTTGGCGGGGGGATGGGTGAAATAGGTGATGGAGATTAAGGAGGGCACTTGTGATGAGCACCGGATGTTGTACAAAAGTGTTGAGTCAGTAAATTGGACACCTCCAACAAATATTACACTGTATGTTAACTGAAATTTAAATAAAACTTAAAACTAAAACTAAAAATGGGAAATTTCTTCAATGATTATTATTTTTAGTTAAAAAAAGAACTCTTATCTAAAACAGAGAGTAGAATGGTAATTATTAGGGGCTATGACAGAATGGAGTGATAGTAGTCAAAGGGTACAAACTTCCAGTTATAAGATTAATAAGTTCTGGGGTTCTGATGCACCTCGTGGTGATTATAGCTAATAATATTGCATTAGGTACTTAAAAGTTGCTTAAAAAGTATTTTTTTCTTTTTCTTTCTTTAAATTCAATTAATAAACATATAATGTATTATTAGTTTCAAAGGTAGAGTACAGTGATTCATCAGTCTTATATAATACCTAGTGCCCATTACATCACATGCCCTCCTTAATGTCCATTACCCAGTTACACCATCCCCCCATCCTTTTCCCCTCCAGCACCCTCAGTTTGTTTCCTATGAGTAAGAGTCTGTTATGGTTTGTCTCCTTCTCTGATTTCATCTTGTTTTATTTTTCCCTCTCTTCCCCTATGATCCTCTGTTTTGTTTCTTAAATTCCACATATCAGTGAGATCATATGATAATTGTCTTTCTCTGATTGACTTATTTCACTTAACATAAAATTCCATCCACATCATTGCAAATGGAAAGGTTTCTTTTTTTGATGACTGAGTAGTATTCCATTATGTGTGTGTGTGTACATGTATGTGTATATACACACACGTGTATACGTGTGTGTGTGTGTGTGTGTGTGTGTGTGTGTACACACCACATCTTCTTTATCCATTCATCTGTTGATGGACATCTGGTCTCTTTCCATAGTTTGGCTATTGTGGACATCACTGCTATAAACATTAGGGTGCATGTGCCACTTAGGGTCACTACATTTGTAACTTTGGGTAAATACCTAGTAGTGCAATTGCTGGGTCATAGGGTAGCTCTATTTTCAACTTTTTGAGGAACCTTCTGTCTTCTGAGTGGCTGCACCAGGTTGCATTCCTACCAGCAGTGTAAGAGGGTTCCCTTTTCTCCACATGCTCACTAACACCTGTCATTTCCTGACTTATTAATTGTAGCAATGCTCAAGAGTAAATTTTAAATGTTCTCACTACAAAAAAGAAATAGTAATTATGTGACAGGTTGGAAGTGTTAGCTAATGCTATGGTAGTAATCATTTTGCAATATATGTTTATCAAATCAACAGGTTGTACACCTTAAGCTTACAACAACAACAACAACAAAAGGAGTTAGTTTCAAGTTATATTCTTAGAGACTGCTTGAGTTGAATGTTTGTGTCTGCCTCCATATTCTCATGTTGAAATCCTAACCCCCAAGGTGATATTTATAGGACATAGAGCATTTGGGAGGTGAGTAGGTCATGAGGGCTCCCTCATGAATGAGATTAGCACTCTTATGAAAGAGAATAGAGAAAGCTCTTTTGCTATGAGGTTACAGAGACTTAAATACAGACTTCTAGGCAGAGAGCCCTCAGGGGACACCAAATCTGCTGAAACTTCAGGTGCCATGGTCTTGACTTACAGCCTCCAGAATGGTGAGAAATAAATGTTTGTTGTTTTTAAACCACCTAGTTTACAGTATTCTTGTTATAACAACCCAAATGGGCTAGGACAAGGGAAAATTATCATTTAGAAAGAAAATAGATGTGTTTAAATGTGTACAGAGCAAGTGGAAAAATATAACCTTTTATCAAAAAATTAGACATGTTAAAGTCCACACATACATAAACCACAAGTAAAAATTTCAGTATTAGTGGATTTTACCAGTTTTTTAATAATCTTTCATTTCTAAATTATTTTGTTGGATGCTATCCAGATATAAAGATAAATATTATAAGACTAGGGTAATTTCTAGAAATACATGCATTTTCAATTCCCCTTATGCTCCTGCATGCAAAAATTATTTTGAGAGAATATAAGCAGGCTAACTAAAGTAGTAAGAAAACTGTCTACACGGGTGCTGTTATTCATTTATTATAGTTAGTTTGCTATAAGCAAATTACAGTGAGAAGGTGTTAATTAAAATATTTACTTAATATAAATAAAAGTGACGCAACACTCTTTGGTACAATATGACACAATATTTAATTTTATCCAAATATTTTTATACAGTTTTGTTTTGTCTTGTCTTGCCTATTTGGCTGGTTAGATGAATTTTTAATTAAAAATATTCTTTATTTCTAAATAAACCACTTGTTAGAAACTGAAGAACTGGATATAACTTCTACTTCCATCAATGAATTATTAAACACTGTAGGAATTAGTGCACTCCCCTATAAACAAATAGCAAATTAGATAAAATATATACAGCAATGATTTGCTAATTTTAGGCAAAGACACTATAAGAGTATGATACTTGAGAAGAGAGAAAGAAATAGAGTGGACACTACACTTGCCTAACTTATTACCTGAAGTAGTTTCCAGACCCCAGTGCAGGTAATCAGAATGAAACACAGCCCTGTGGTTTCGCCTGGGTTGAGGAGAAAGTTAAATTCAGAGATGCTGAGAATTTGCGTGACTAAGTAACAAGAAGATGGTGCCTCATAGTGAAAGAGCTCTAGAAATCTTCCAGAGGGGTTGCTGAAGATGTTGGCTGAGTACTGTTGTAAACACATGAGAGAGGGAACCCTCCTGGCTGCACAAAGAACCATCAGAAAGCAGTAGGATGAACAATTCTCAGAGATTAAACAAGGCTGGAAACATCTCTGTTCCTAGGATGTAGAGATCTTTTTATACGGGCCATGGGGTAGAGTTTTCAGGAATATGCCTTCAGAAAGGGGTTAAATTGACCCAGAATAAAAGCTGCCCTGGAACCTCTGTTAAAACAAAAACAAAAGGAAGCCTCGCAAAGACCAAATACATCTGCAAGTAATTGAACCATGGACTCAAATAAATCTTAACGCTCATTAAAGGAATACAACAAATGCCTGCAGCCAAAAGTGTAAAATTCCAATATCTGGAATCCAATAAAACATTGTCAATATGTGAAGAAGCAGGAAGAGATGACTAATGGCTGGAAATAAAAATAATAGCAATCAATAGAAATAACCCAGAAATGGTGAGGTTGATGGAATGATTAGACATAATAATCTTGTAAATAGAGTATATAAAGGAAAATATATACATAATTGGGAAAGGAATGGAAAGCATTAAAAAGACCACATAGAACTTTTAGAGTTGAAAAAGAGAATGTCTGAAATGAAAAATACATTATATGATATCAAAAGAAGATTAGACACTTGCAGAAGAGAAGGCCAGTGAACCTAGAGAAATAGCAATAGAATTTATACAAATGAAACATGACAAGAAAAAGACTAAATATAAATGAATATAACTTCTGCAGATAGTGGAATATTAAGCAGAAATATATACATGTAACTAGACTATTAGAAGGAAATAAAGGAGAAGAAGGAAAAAAATAGTAAATAAATAATGGCTAGAAGTTTTCCAAATGTGTTGAAATCTATATCCCACAGATCTAAGAAAATCAACTAAATCCAAGCAGAGGAAAAATAAATAAAACCACGTAAATATGTATCATAATAAAATTATTGAAGAAAACAGATAAAATACAATCTGGAAAATAACCAGGGGGAGAAGAAATAAAGTTTCAAAAATGAAAAATATGTGGGAAATATAATAGACATTTTATCTTAAGTCTATTTTAAAGATAATTGAAAAAATAGTAAAACATGAGAAATTTTAACATGTATAAAATGAAAATGCATGAAAACTATTAGAAAATATTTGGAGGGGAAATATAAGCATATGCTGTGTTTCTAACAGTGTACATGAAGTTGTGGGTAGACTGAAAAGTTACAGGTATATCTTATAAAACCTAGAGAAAACATTGAAAAAGTATCTAAAGAACCAAGAGTGGTGCTAAAATTGATCATTAAAAAACATAGTTAATTCAAAACAAGTCAAGGAAAGAGGGAAGAAGGAACAAAAACTACAAGTAGAAAACAAACAGCAAGATAGCAGATTTAAACATAACCATACAATAACTACATTAAATTGGATTGTATAAACATGCAAATAAAAAGTTAAAGATTGTCTAGTAGATTAAAAGTCAGTACCCAACTTTGTCTTCTACACGAGTTGTAGTTTTATAAAATGACAAAGTTGGAAAAATATTAAATTAATTTCCTAAAGAAAGCTGGATTTTTTATATTAGTATAAGAGAAAGTAACTTACGAAACATGGAATATTAATAGGGGTGAAGAAGGACATTTCAGAATAAAAAAGGGGCAAGGTTATCAAGAAGACAAACCTAAATCTGTAGGAACATAACAACAGAGCTCAAAATAAATGAAGGAAAACATTCCTCTTTAAGTAATTGGTACAAGTAGACCAAAAAAAAAAAAAAAAGAG
>NC_048219.1:159783391-159783803 GCF_002007445.2 Ailuropoda melanoleuca | reverse complement strand
AAAAAAAAAAAAAAAAAAAAAAAAGATCATCAGAGAAACGCAAACTGAGAGATATTTTACAAAATAACTGACTAAATTGTATTCAAAACAGTCAAGATCATGAAAAACAGGAAAAGACAAAGAAATTATTACAGATCTGAGAAGACTAAGGAAACGTAAATGCAATGTGGTATCTTGGATTGGAATCTGGAAGAAAAATGGCATTACATGTGAAACTGGTGAAATCCAAAAATGCTTAGAGTTTAGGTAATAGTAATGACCCAGTGTTGATCTCTTAGTTTTGACAAATATACCACAGTAATGAAAGATCTTAACATTGAGGGAAGCTGAGTGAAGAATATAGAGGGACAATCTTTACTGGCTTTCCTAAATCTAAAATATTCCAAATCAAACATTTATTAAAAAAAAAAAA
>NC_048219.1:159738962-159783291 GCF_002007445.2 Ailuropoda melanoleuca | reverse complement strand
TTTTTTTTATTTTGAATAAATATCCTCTCAAATAGTTAACCTTGCTCATAATTTTTTATAATTCCTCTTAAAAAGAGTTTTATGAATTACATAATTTTATGGTCCCATATATGGTCCCATATATCTAGATCCTAATGGAAGGGAAGATGGATAATATAGAGTCGCACCACACTTAGAAAAAAATGAGTCAATCTTTACTGAAATTATACAAATTACTGCCTGATAAAAATAACGCCCACATTTTGGTGTTGCCCTTGTGAAAGATCATCTGAATGAATAGGTGAAATTCATCAAAATTGTATCATTATGTAGCAAACTTGTTCAAGATGAGGCTCTATAGTTGGCATGGTAGAGATATTTATCATAAGCATACCATTGGACATGCTTATAATGAAAGCTAAGTGTTAGACTAGTTTTTCCACAGCCATGCATTAGAAAATTTTTTAAAAGTTTGATATATAATTATGTGTGTGTGTGTGTGTGTGTGTGTGTGTGTGTGTACATTCAGCTGTACCGTCCTTTAATTTTCTGAATCCTTCTAAGTTTCCCTCTACCTCAGGGCCTTTGCTCTTGCTCTCCTTGAAAATGTTTACGGCATGCCTTTGCATAGGTGGCTCCCTCTTATCATTCAGGTGTCAATTCACTTCTTACCTTTCAGAGAGGCTTTTCTTGTTATACAAACTAAAGACAGTGTTTTCTACACCCAGTTATTGTCTACCCTCTTTCATTGCTTTATTTTTCACTTAGAATTTCTCTTTATCTGAAAATGCCTTTTTTTTTCTTTACATATTATCTCTCACCCTCTGTACCTGAGTGGTCCTATATAGAGACACTAACTACTTGTGACTATTTAAATTTAATAAATTAAATAAAATTTAAAATTTAATTTTTGGGTTACGTTACCCACATTAAATAGAAATTTATGTTTCTTCTGTTTCAATATCTAAATGTGGCTAGTGGATACCATATCAGACAAACAGATTGTTTCTGTTATTGCAGAAAATTCTATTGGGGAATGATGCTCTATCATGTAAGAGTAAAGAAATAAGTCATTGCCAGTTGTTTTGCAGTCATACGTGTAGAGTCTGAAAGAGTTCTTGTTACCCGGGAAGTATTCCATTAGTTTTTTTTTAAATTGATTAAACAAAACCCAACACACTTTAGCTTCCTCCAAGGGGGGGGGGATAAAACCACAAAAACTGAACTACTTTGCAAATTAGCAGAAGAGCACAAAAGCTATTAAAAATGTGAAAGATATTTCAGATCGTAGGTAAACATTAAAATTTCAGAAAAATCAATCTGTCATCCTTTTGCTCTCTTTCAGCCACTTTAGACATATGTAAGGAAGCTGAGCAATTATAGAAATTTTCTATTTTATATTCCCTAAAAGATATAAGAAGATGCTGCATCCATAAAAATAGAGAAAGCAGTTATGAAGAAAAATCAATTTAAGATAAAAAGTAATTACATGTAAATGGAAAACTTGATTGGTAAATGCAAGTCCTTGATTGAAGCAGTAAATAGTAGACTGATTGGTACAGAAAACTGAAGAACAAAAGTAGAACACATTCGCCTAGGGCTCAAAAAAAAAAAAAGCACTGGAAGTTAAACTTGAATAAGTTTATATGAAGAGCATATCTAGGAGATCCTATCTATATATAATAAGAAACAGACAGATGATAGATCCGAACAGGGGTGATAATTTAAAATGTCAAGTAACAATAGAAGGAAATTCTGATTTGAAGGAAAATCAGTCTTTAGATAGAGTTCCAGATAGAAATTAATTAAAGGAAATAAACAAGTTGTTAAAAAAATTGAATTTTGAAGAAAGATATAAAAAAGTTCTAAAGCTTACACCCCTATACTCTAACACACCCCCAAAAATACTTTTTATAGGAAAAAAATAAGCTTTTTCTCTGCAATAAATAAATGAACAAATAGAGAAACATCTATAGAGATTTCCTTTTTGGTGGAAAGGGTACCAAGGAGACGAATGGTGAGCAGTATGAAAATGGATTCTATACCACTCAGCTGTAGTCATTGACAATAACAATTTTAAAGTGAGCTTTGGCTTCCACCCAGTTTGAGACCTCCAGACAAAGTGAGTTGTTTATTCTATTTAGGATCCAAGAAGGATCAACAATTAATGGTATCACACAGATTCCACTCTTACTGGAGTGTTTTAAGGATAGGTAGATATGTAGGGAACCGTGTTCTGATTTCTGTTAGATTTCCAATTGTTCAGGAAGGGTAAGGAAATTAAGTGTTTTGATTATCAAGAAGCAGTCTCCTGAAGCATTTTCAGAACCATTTTTTATGTTTCTTTCCACTCACCTTTTATATAAGAAGATTAAGCATTTATAACATGCCTGATAGCTGTCATAGTCAGTGGATTGTGGTATTAGAACCTACAGTTGAAGTTTCAAATATTTAATTTAAGAATTTACACAACCTTATGACCTTCATGAAAGGAGACTTTATCATAGACGAGGGCATTTGTGTAGCCAGATCAATTGTTTCGTCTCCTAGTTAGACAGTAGGCAAGTAACTGGAAGATGAACCAAAAACCAAAAAATACAATGACAGAAACTTCCTACTGCCTCTCTTTTATCATTTAAGGAAAACACATTATTATCTCCTTTAAGAAGAAATCCAGAGGCAGGGTGATTCATTTGATGGTTACACTCCTTTATGTTGGATCCAGGATTTTTCTGTCCAGCCATTGTCATCTTTGACCTCAGGCTAGTTCCTCTTATATCACTAAAATTCTTGTAGCTTCAGGCATCATTTACTGACACAATAGCATCTATTGAAGGAAAAGACACCATATCTTCCTGTGTGTGTTCCTTTTTATGAGTCTGGAAACCTTTTCCAGAAGCACCCAGTAAGTGTCCTCTTTTATCTAATTCATTGGAAATGTGTCACGTTCTAATTTCTAAAGCAATCACTGGCAAGGGGAATGAGATCCCAGGATTGTCTTCAACCTCTCAGCTGGAAATAGAGTTACTCAAAACCGTTTACCTGTAAAAGTCTAGTTTAATTGAAAAGAAAGAAGGAAGTTGGTGTTGAATAGGCAACTAACAGTGCTGCTATACTACCTAAACCCCAAAACTAGTTTACAATAGTAAATGGCACTTGTAGAAAAAGCTGCATAGACCAACGGAGTGTTTTGAAAATCTGTTTTGTTGCAGAGTAACTGCTGGTTTGGTCTCCTTTCTGTCAGTTGCGTATTGATAAACAGTAGCTGGGCTGTGGTTGTTTTGGCCTTCTGTGAGCCTAACGACATATGGCAGCACTACAGGGCTTAGAGGACAGGGAATTGCTATTTATAGCCTCAAATAGACAGGTAGTAATGCCAGGAATCAGTAGGTCTCTGTAGTTGAGATAGCCTCTACTTTTCTGACAGATGACACCATATGGAGCAAAACCAACTTGTTGGTCCCACGAAGCTTATATCTGGTTAAGCTCACTAGATGCAATAGTGAATTTTGAAACTGAAATGGATCGAGGGTTAGAGAGCAGAATTTACATTTCAGAGAGGCTCATTCTCCCAGCAAAATAATGGCTGAATTGTATAGGTGAGAAATTGGAGTGAAGGTTTTTCTTCTTGTAAGAATAAGTCAGTAAAATTATTGACTAAAATATTGTGTGTGTGTGTGCATATATGTATGTTAGGGATGTATATTTATATATGTATGTACATATATCTTTGGTATGAGTCAAAGAGCAGTTCAAGGTCATGAAGTCCTTCAGTTTGGTGTCTATAAATCTAGTGCAAGTTCTGTAGCTGCAAGCCTATTTAATAATGTACCTCAGTGTATAAAGTCATCACGTAACTCACTTCATGAGAATATTGGCCTAGACTCATGTCATGCCTTATTTTATACATATAATATAAGGGAAAACTATACTATTTATTTGAAGACATTGTACACTGTAAGCCTTTATATTTTACTTAGAATTTTTTTGAAATTAAGCCAAGATACTTTTTAGAAAAAAATATTCAGTTGAATTTAGCAGTATAATATAAAATAACAAGTCCAATCAGTTTACATAACAAAAGACTAAATTGGTGGAAAGTTCTGCTTGCCTTCAAAAACAACTTAAGTAATGTTGCACTTATCTTCCATTATAAAGATGAAAGCTTAATTTTCAAAATTTGATTGTATTTTGCACCGTATTCAACAATAAGAGTAACTATGAGTGTCAAATTTATGCTTTTGATTTCTATCCGCTCTCTTTTTTCCTATTTCTTATGCAAAAGAGTAAGCTAATTAGACGCTATTTTTGACCCTTTACCCTTAGATCCTTTATGCACTTTGCAAAGGTATTGTGAATATAAGAAATCATTTGGGTATGACTTGGACCTGTAATTGTTGTTATGAGAACAAAATATCAAATGATTATTCTGAGTCACTTGTTTATGTTTCACTAATAGACACTGAAAAGAATAGAAAAGATAGCAATCTACAGAAAAATGGTATACTATTCAGCATATACACACTAAATAAATAGAAGTCATTTGGGGAAGTATCATTTAATTAACTGAGGCTTTATCACTATTAGTTTCTTGCAAATGGAAAATATTACAAATGCATCAAGCAGAACATTCAAGAACAATGAAGACAGAAATTTATCTGAAATGACACAATCTTAATATAATACATGCTTAAATATTTTACATATTGTAGTATATTTACAATAATTTAAGTGTCTTGTATAATGAAGACAATTTGAATTGCTATCTCTAAGGAATAAACACAACTAAGACCATTGGGAAAAATAAATTGAATGTTGCAGATGATTATTTATCCCATTTGTCATGTTAGTCTAGATAAACAATTACATTAATTTGTAAGAACTACTAAATACTAAATATCAGTACTTGCTGGGTATTCTCTGTTGAAATAGCCATATGTTCTCTCTTTTTTATAGTGCTCCATAGACTAAAAAAAAGAAAAATAGCCTACTGGCTACATTGAACTCTTCCACTGCAGAAGGGTTGTATACATGCAATAAGATTGAGTTATGATATATAAGCCAGAATAATGGAGGGGAAAAAAAAACTTGTTATTAATGTAGGTTTAAAAAATGTAATTAATGTAACAATTTAAATGTGACTTTCCAAATTAGCAAAATAATGTTAGACTGATTTTTATACCATCTCAAAATTTCTTAACTTTAATGGTAACACATATTTATTAAATACTGTGTATTCAAAACTAAATCGAATGCATAAGTGATATAATTTGTGGATCATAAATGGTTAAAACTGCAGCTATATAATTCACCCACTCATTTTATCTGAGGAAGTGGGATTAGGACTCCTGATCTCATCTTCTTACAAACATACTAACGGTAGATCATCTGGAAAAAAAAAAAATAGCGGAAAAATGCTAATCTATAGACTGCTTATACCAGATAGGATAACTTATGGTGAAAAAAGTTGGAATCTATGATTTATGGTGAATGACTTGCTAAAAGATGTTACACAACTTATGTAAATATTTAAGTATAAAAGAGGTTTCATAACCTAAATGACTTCTTCATGCAAATGAGGTGACTCCACATGGCTCTTAAAAATCAGCATAGGCCTAATTCATCTGATGTGAAAGAAAAGAACCTGGGGAACCAACCTGAGCATCCTGGATATCTCTCTGCCTCTTGGTTTAATTATCAGTAGTTTGATAAGAGCTCTGGTTCTTGTCAGGATTTCACTATTGTTTATATGGTCTTACTTTGCTTTCAGGCACTTACTGTGTAATTTGGTTTGTAAAGGACAATATACATGTGCAATATGAATGTACCACTATCTAAAAATAGTTGGTCTGCTCAAATTATCATTTGTTTAAATTCCAAACAGTGATTTTAAAATTTTATTTTAACTGAACATCTTATGTAAGTTAGACAACATAGCATTGTGGGTGAATTGAAGATTGTGGTATCAGACAGGCTGAGTTCAAAATAGGCTTAATCACTTAAAGGAAATAGATCCACTTTGACTTTACTTTTCATTTTGGTGAAATGGATATATTACCAAGACCTCATATATTTGTTCTATGATTTTTAGAGCATATCATAAAGCTATAAAATAATGTTATAATTGTAAAATATTATTACATTTTAATTTTATTGTTATCTAAGAATTTTCTCTCTCCAGAATAATCTGAAATTATTGCTTTTAGAGATATAGTAAAATAAATATTTTATGAACATTGGACAAGAAAGTTTCCTGAAAAAAACATATTTGTATATATATTTATATGCATTATTCAAATTATTTATACAACTGTTATTTATGATCAATTTTGTGTAATATACTGAAAAATTCAAATATATTTAAGTTTTTTTTTCTTTATACCTGCGTTTTTAAAAAGATTTATTTATTTATTTATTTATTTATTTATTTGAGAGAGAGAGCTAGCAGGAGTAATGGGAGGGGCAGAGGAAGAGGTAGAGAGAATCTTTGAGTAGACTCCCCACTGAGTGCAGGGCCTGATATGGGGCTGGATCCCAGGACCCTGAGATCACAACCTGAGCCAAAACCAAGACTTGGCTGCTTAACTGACTGAGCCACCAAGGCACCCCTCTTTATATCTATATTTTTATTTGTATGTTTTCCTGCTATACTAAGCTCATATTATTAGGGACTGTAGAAAGAGAGCTGACAGTATGCAAGGAGTCATGTTTCCCTTCCATAGTACAGATTTATTGCTGGGATGTTGATACTCATGCAAGAAATACATTTTCTAGAAATTTTCACATTTAGGAGAAGCTATGTAACTAATTATTACTGAAGGGAAGGAAGCAAAATACATGTATCCCTTAAGACCGCAGTTGTAAGGATATAGTTTTTCCACCATTTTTGGCTATGGATGACTAGAAGCAGAAACCTCTAAGGCCTTCTCATATCACAGAGCTACAAAATGGGAGAAACCAGGAATCACAGCATTGAATATCACCCACTAAACATTGAAACATTATTTGTGATGAGAATTAACTTTTTTTTTCTTTTTCCTTTTGTGTTACTCTGTAATGTTATGTCTATTTTTATTCTGATAAGCCTCTGAGATTTGCTGGGTTATATTTTATAGCAGTTAACATGATGGCAGTTGTACGTACTAAAACTCAATCAGATTGAAGTAATACTCTTTGTCTCTTCTATTTAGATTTGTATTTGTTGTGGTGGCCATGAAAATGCATCTTGTTATTGGGATTGGATATTGAGGATACTTGATAAAGGGATTCAGAATGTTAAGGGCAGATAAATCAAAGACACATAGGGAATGACTTGGCCTACTGGAGTGACTTATCTTCGCCTTATTTACCAAGACTGTCAAGCAGGCATAGACCTTTTCCCACAGATTCAGCCTTTCCACCAATCTACCAAGTTTTATATATTCTTCTGTATTTCCAGGGACATCTAATCTAAATAAGTTTTACGTTTAACCATAATCAAGATTTAGCCCTCTCAAATCATAAATATACAAAGACCAATGAGCCATCATAACAGTATCTCTTCTGTTCACATCTAGCACTTTGCTAGAGACATTTATCCATAAAGGGATCAGATTCTTTGTCTTAATCCCACTTCTGCAATTACCCAATATATCCACAGTATGAAAAATGTCAGCCATAGATAAAGACTGACTGAAAGAGAAGCTACAAGCATCATTGGGAGAATCAATGTTTACTATCTAAAAGATCCAAAAAAAAAAAAAAAAGAAAGAAAGAAAAGGTGAATGTGTTCACTCTAATACTCTTTAAGAGGGGTGAATCTCTTAGTCCCATTGGTAAAGCAACAATCATGGATGATAGCTTTTTCATTAATGAGGGTCATATTTGAACATTTGCAGGAATAGCTGTCTATTTCCGTGGCAGGATTGTTGGAATAGTACTGCATGAAACTCTTGTAGGAATACCTACAGTAATCCCCTGAAGAACCCATGAGAACATCTCATGGCATGAAAGCAGTCATTCAGAAGCTAAGAGGCATCAACAAATAGCCTAACATAGGTAAAAAGCCTTAGATCCTTTTCTCCCATCTCTCTTCCCTGTTTCTATAAAAGAAGAAAATTGAGTGAGGGCAGAAGATAGGAAAGATAGAGTGAAAGAATACTGGAACACATGGTGAGTAAGGGAGGAGGTACACTAAGAATGACAGAACAAACCCCAACTCACCCCTCACTGCTGGTCTTCAGAATTCTCCAGGAGGGCTGAAACCACTAATGGCGGCAGTGGGGATCATTGAAATGGATTGCAGCTTAATATTCTAATATTGAGTCTTAATATTCAGTTTTAGAAATTATCATGAGACTGTTCATACCTTAAAGTGTTTAATATCTTTGCATGCTCTGTTCCAGATGTCTACCATGTTCATAGTAGGAGGATGTGACAAAAAAGGGAAAGGCTATAATATGAATGCACATTAAAATAATTTCCATTTGTGATCTATCAAGTGTAGCTCATTAAACCAGTAAAAATTATATTTTTCTTTATGTACATTGTCTGATAATGTTGTGTGTCCATTTATCTATTGGAATTCTCTATGAATGGAATACAAAAGAAAATAATCCACTAAGTCTTTATTGAGGAATTAAAATAGTTTAGACACTATAGAAATACAGAAAAATATATGATTTTTGTTACACTTTTAAAAAGCTCAGTATTTTAAGGAAATGCAACAAAATAAAATTTTCCATTTATATGTGTGGCAGTGTGTAAAAAGTAAAATACCAGTTTTACTAGATTTGTGTAAGAATTTGGAGACTCTTCATTATTTAAAAAGATTTACAGTTTTCCATTCTCTTTTTAATAAAATTGCTTGAATTAGCTAAAAATTAAAGGTGCTTAACTTTTAAAAGAGGATTATATAGTACTATAAAATACCTAACTGAATCTAAAATTGCTTCACTTCACATTTCCTGAAGGACAACTTAAGTATTAAAAGTCACATTGATAAACCTGGAATTTGATACTTTTTAATATACTTTAAGTTTTGTGATTCCTCATAGAATATATATTTGACAGATTTTCTACAAGAAAAAGGAAAAAAATAACTGATTTAAGGTACTACTTGGACAGAACTGTCCATATGATCCCAACATGTTTTGACATCCCTTAGTTTAGCTCACTATTTCTGAATGACATTAGGCACTTAGAAATCAGTACAAATGGTGTGAAAAATCATTACTCTCTAAGAATGTCTTTTCTATACAAACTAGAAGTATCTATTATAAGGGAATATTTGACTGGTGCAGTTATAACCAGTGAAATGTAGTTCATTGATACATGGAAGATGTTTTGAGAAGTCTATGATCATAACCATTTTGTACATTCATATATATTTTTTATATTTATATTATATATTATATATGTATTTATATATTTTATTATGTATCTTATAAGACATGTTTATATATATATCCTGTGATGTATATAGGATATATATATATATCATAAAATATCCTAAGTGCTAACCAAACCATTTTGTTATAAACTTGCATATTATACTTATTCTTAAAAATTGATTCATTTAAATATTGCCATCTAAATAGTGCCTGAGGGCATTGAGAAGTAAATGAATTACATAGGTCCATTTTTTTTCCTGGAAGTAGACCAGAAACTTTGGAATAAAATTAATAGGCTACAAAGTCTCATGGACTAAGTTATTTTATTAAGTGCTAAAGCTCTCTATCTTGTTTCACATACTTGTTGCATTAGGATCATTCTTCAGGCCTACAAAAAATAATGGTGCTTCACTGGCCAGCTCAATTCAGTCTGATTACCATTTCTGTACACTTTAAAATATTGATATATAACTTATTTGTCTTTCTTTCAAAAAGAATTTAATGGAATTATGCTTTTTGCCATGCTTTCATCATAAAATTAGTTTTATTATCTATATGACTTTAACCGAAACAGCTTAGCTCAGATATTTATCATTTCTCCAAACTGATACATAATCATTAACCTCTCTCATGTTTCAAAAATGTATTTCATTCATATATATTAAAACACTATTTTAATTTCACTTTTACCAGGATATCTTGCAAAGATAGTGAGACTTGTCAAGACATGTAAATTCTGATGTCCTTCTGATTCTTCAGTTCAACAAATGCATGTATCCTATTTTTCATTGTTTTAAATGCTGAGCCAAATTATTTAATTATTATAGCATATAGGATATCTTTGTGTACCGTGAAGCATTACTTTGGGTGACATTATCAAATGGGAATTCTTCACCATGCTTTATTTGTAAGTACCGTGAAAATGAAAGGAAAATTAAAAGACCTACCTTTCAGCAAGTACAAAGCAAATTAAAGATGATAACTGTGTGCCAAATGATGCCTAAAATATATTTTTTTTGTAAAATGTACTTTGAGTACTCCAAGGAAACTGATAAAATGTAATAATGCTTGTGGTCTGTGTCTTTGAAAAGCCATCATGGAGGAGGTAGCATTCATGAGGAATGCAAGTTGGGGAGAGAAAAGAATTTCACTTAGAAAAAAAGCATTCCCTGTGGAAATGAATGGATATTTGAAAAGCAGTACTCATTAAAGGAACTGCAGTTAGTTTCATGTTACTGGAGTTTAGTATGACAATAAAGGGGTGAGTATGGCAGACAGAGATGAAGCGTGCACATGAAGTTTAGAGAGTAAATCTTCATTTTTAAAACCATCAGCAAAGAGACTGAACCTTAGTCTGAGTTGCAAACCGCGGTACACCTAATTTACAATTTTTTTTAAGTTTTCCTCTGTCCCATATTGATCCCTTAGGGAGGGTTCATGACCAAATGGTCAAACTAAAATTTTCAACACCAGTTGGATAGGTCAGTTGCCAGGAATAGTCTAAAACTGAAAGCTGACATAAAGCAGAAGCTATTTCTGTTGAGACTTGTTTTGTAGAGTCCTTATGTAGCACTAAATAAAATCCGCTCTAAATGTTCCAACTGCCTTTGCTAATGTGATCACTTATGTTAGACTCTTCGCTCTGATTATTGCCCATTTTAGCTTATTAAACGTACATTCACACACAAAAAAAAGGAAGTGTGCTTCCTTTTGAGATTAGACGTTTCCGTATCAGTCCTGTGTCCTGCTTTTACACTTTATTTTCCATCTTTTAAATTTCTGATCTGATTTTATAGGGAGGTAGGCACATCAGAGGGCTTTTATATATCAATACAAACATTTGTGATATCTGCAAGTTCTTCACTATTATTAAATTGAATATCTATATTAACATATGCATATTGTTATTTTCCAAACATTGTAGTCTGTTTTTTGAAGTACGCCACAACTGGAGCTGGATAAATTGATTTAATTCCTCTATATCCACCCAGGAATCTGTAATTTTATCAAGCACGTCAACTGATTCTGTTTCATGAGTTCTTTCACAGACATACTTTAAGAAATCTGTATATTATAGGTAATGATGTTTTAGAAAGAAAAAAGATGTAGGTTCTTTGTTGTTGTTGTTTTATTTTGTCTTTAGAAATCATTATATAAGACTGGCTAATTGTTAAATAACATAAGTAAAGAAAATAATTCTCTATAATAGATTTTAAATTTGGTAATTTATAAGGTACAAATTAATCTGTATTTTTAAGTGATAAATAGATCTCCTGCACCGCTCTGGGTGACAATTCATATTTATGAATGAATAATGGTTATATAAACGTGTTTGTGCTGAGGGGAAAATTGAAAATAATTAGCTTTAATTAGAAGCTGATTTAGGTAGGAGAATGCCGTTTAGGCTACGTATAGTTCTATGGTTGTTGTTGTCCTTGCTGTTTTCAAACTTCTGAAACTCTCAAATGGAGCTGTCATAACTGCATATTGTCATGCTTATTATCAGCATTGTTATTTTAGATGACATGATATCTACGATAAGCTGAACTGTGATCCCAGGAAACATGGATTAGCTCTGTATTTTTTTCTCTTCTAAAATTAACTGTATTCATTGTATTAAAATGACACAAAAATGGAGATTTATCATGTAATTATAGGGAAACTGTAAGATACAAATCACTATTTTAAAACAAGAATTGACTTGTTTTTTGGTTTGAGACACTTCTGACTATCTCCTACTGCTTGCTCACATCATTTAACTTCATTTTTCCTCCAGGGGGTTATGTATCCATCAGGGTTTAGCCAGAAAAACAGACACAACTTTATATTTTTAAAGGAGAGAAAATATAATGCAAGGACTTTGTCACACAGGTCATTGAAAAGCTGAGACCACATTGAAAGTAGCATAGGTAGGAAGCCACTGTTATACCAGAGTGTTGACCGAAGCCTAGACAGTGCTCCTGCAGGCCCGGCCTGGGACTCTAGGGGTGAGGGAACCATGGGGCATTCTTTTCCAGGGCCAGACCCTGGAGAAATGCTGCCTGAGGCAGAAAGGAAGAGTAAGAAAAACCCTGACTTGGCCTAGTTTCCTCCCTCTAATCTTGCTCAAATGCCTTGTTGAAAATAACCAGGAAACATCTGAGCCAGGAACTAGTGACACTGAGTCACAGAGCAGAACAAGGTCAAGGACTGGACCTGAGGACAAAGGCCCAGGACGTGCACAGTGTTTCACTGCATAGATTTTCCTTCTGCGTAGGTGCCTCTGATTCTGCCCTAACTTCTTTGTAAAAAAACAAAAACAAAAACAAATGAACAAACAAACAAAAAACTGCCAGGTTTGGAGTGACATAGAAGTACAGTTCTTCCCAGCTTGCAGATAGTATTTCTTTAAGAAATTAAAAAATAATAATATATAAACTGAATAATCAGTGTTCTTTTCCCATAATGAAATTATGGTGAGCAGTGTCATTAGATTACTTAAATACAGAAGCTTAAGTGATCTAATTATACTTACAAGATATTTTTGTTCTATTGTCCAAGGATAATAAGCAGAAGGGGATGATAGGTCTTTTTAAAGCCATTCAAAGAAGTTAAGAAATAGACCTGAAGTTTTCTTAAATTCTTATTGGTATTCCGTGTAAACAAAGCTGGGTGCTAAGGTGGTAAGAATAAATTTTATTCAGTAACTTGAATAGAAAAGAGGGTCCAGCATGATAAAAATCAATTTTGCTTAAACAAAAGCCTAGAGAATTTGAAAGGCTGAGGTGGGCTGAGGGGAGGGTGCTGATGGTGTTAAGGGGTTGACTAAACCATCTAAGTTAGTTGGCACTTACCTGAGGGGCAAACAACCTCCTATCTTTATGACAGGAGGCAGTGGTGTAAGTTAGAGCAAGGCACCCATCAATTTAGGCCCTTATCCTCCACAGTGACTGGAGGGGAGAGGGACAGTTATCTCCCTGAATGTTTACATTTCAAAGAGAGCTCCTAAGTCCTCCCAGAGACAGTGTTCAGTGGTAGATTTACTTCTCTAAGGACACAGAAAGATTTATAATTACAACCTTTCTAACGCGACTGCTCTAAGAAGGGGCTCAGGAGCCTATCTCCCTATCATCAGGGTTTGGCTGGAACAAACAGTAAATTCTCCTGGCATTTTAAGGGAAGCTGAGGTCATTCTAGGGATATGGTGTTAAGCTGCTAGAAGCCATGCTCCTCGGCTAAGTCTCTCAGTGCAATGATTTGGAAGAAGTCGTTCTGTGCTGAGACTTCTGCAGTTCTCCCTAGTTCTTTGATAATCACACTTCCGTGATTTAAAATGGTTTAAAATCATTCTGTAAACTGTCTGCCTCCACATCCCTAGACAGTAGTTTTGGCTAATCTCTATTATGTAGCTTACTACCTTGTTTTGTAGTATATATCTGGAATATCAGAATCTCCAACTGCAGAGTAAGTACTCAGAGGGCGGCATTTATATTTCATTCACTTTTCTAACTTTTGTGTTTAGCAAGGAAGCAATTATAAATAATAAAATTTAAACTGTATTAAATTTTATTGCATGCATTAAGCTCTCTGGTAAGTGCTGCTGATGCCTCATCTTATTTAATCTTCACAGTGTCCTTCAAGAAGGGCCTGGAAGTCCTTATCAGTCAAGGATATTTGGCATTGGAAAATAGAAAATCAAAGTGAATCCACTTAAAATTGAAAGCAACAATTCATATTTAATGTTAAAAATATATTGAGTATTTGACTTGAAAAAATAGATAAGTGCAATGAAAACATGTTCATTTTACCTTTCACTTAATGAAATGAGGGTTGTAATTGTCACGATATGCTAGTTCCTAAACAGAATAACATTTGGCACAATTTTTTTTTTGAGTAATACGTAGCAATAAAAAATGTCAGCATTACCTCTCATTTCACTTTAATAGTTTAATCATGAAAAACAATATTCTTGTAAAAAATATGTGAGGGTTTTATCAAGTATGACAAAGACCTTTTTTTGATTTTTTTCAATTTACTGAGAGAGAGAGAAAGAGAACATGCAAGCAAGGGGAGGGGCAGATGGAGAGGGAGAAGCAGATTCCCCACTCAGTAAGGAGCCAATGCAGGGCTTAATCCTAGGACACTGGGATCTTGACCTGAGCCAAAGGCAGGCAGTTAACCAACTGAGCCATCTAAGTGTCCCAACAAAGGCCTTTTTTTGAAGCATACATCCTTGTATATTTTATAACTTTTTCTGTAGATTTTCTCTTCTTTATTGTTATTTGTCCAACTCTGCCAGACCTTCATTTTCACTTTAAATATTTTTCTAACAATAATTTCATCAGAATTTATCACAAATTCCTACATCTTTGACTATTTTTCTTAATAACTGTCTCTATAACTGATTATTTTTATATTTATACTTGTATCAGATATTTTAGAATCTTACAATCAATAAGAGTCTGTTAGCTAAGTTGATTATATAATTCCAGTTTGCCTGGGAGAGTCTTGGTTTATGTATAGGAATAATTATTAATGAAATACCCTTTCATCTCAAAAGTATTGTGATTTGGATCACCAGTTGTATACTTGCCTTAATAATAGGTACCCTCAGAGGACACTTATTAAATCTAATCATAGTTCTAAGTGGTCACATAAGTAGACCTCTCTTAATACTCACAATAATTCTGTGAGGTAAATGCCATTGGTATTTCCATTCTACAATGAAGGATACTGAGGCACAGTTAGCTTAGATATCTTGCCTGACAACATAGTTAATATGGATTTTGGCTATTAACCCCAGGTTGTACAGCTCAAGGGCTTATGCTCTTAACCAGATTTGCAATATACTTCTCCCTTTGCCCAAAGAGACATTTTATTGATGAGTATCTATAAATGCTAGTGCTAATGCAAATGAGAAAAAAGGTATCACAATTTAAAAAAAATGTTTATTTTTAACATGGTAACATTGTTTTTCTATAAAAATTATACTGTTAACTATATTATTATTATTATTATTATTAATTAAAAAGCAGAGTCTAAGAGAAGCTACATCTCTTGCCCTCATTTAGTGGGTGAACATTTAGATGAGCTGAAACATGAACTCAGGGCATATAGTTTTAGAGCTGACTTGCTTTTATGCTGGCTCTGCCTTAGTGTCCCCAATATTGATAAGAGAAGTCTTTAAATATTTGCTGCTTGAATGACTGAATAAGGATTTAATATATCTTTAGGAAAGTTTCATACTTCATCTCTAAAAAGTGTAGTTAAAAATTTGAATTCAATACATTAAAAAAATCATCACCATGATCAAGTGGGATTTATTCCTGGGATGTATGGGTGGTTCAATATTCACAGATCAACCAGTGTGATACATTACATCAATAAGAGAAAGGGTAAGAATGATCTTTTCAATAGATACAGAAAAAGCATTTGACAGGGTACAACATCCATTCATGATAAAAGCCCTCAACAAAGGAGGTTTACAGGGAGAATACCTCAAATCATAAAGGCCATATATGAAAAACTCCCAGCTAACATCATCCTTAATGGTGAAAAACTGAGAACTTTCCCCCTATGTTAGGAACAAGACAGGAGTGTCCACTCTCACCGCTGCTATTTAACATAGTACTAGAAGTCCTAACCATAGCAATACAGACACACAAGGAAGGAAGGAAGAATTCAAACTTTCACTATNCGCTGCTAGAAGTCCTAACCATAGCAATAGTACTAGAAGTCCTAACCATAGCAATACAGACACACAAGGAAGGAAGGAAGAATTCAAACTTTCACTATTTGCAGATGACGTGATAATCTATGTAGAAAACCCAAAAGACTCCACCAAAAACCCTGCTAGAACTGATATGCGAATGCAGTAAAGTAGAGGATAAAAAATCAGCATACAGAAATCTGTTGCATTATTATACACCAATAATGAAGCAGCAGAAAAGGAAATCAAGAAATCAATCCCATTTACAAGTCACCAAAAACCTAAGATACTAGGAATAAACCTCACCAAGAAGGTAAAGCACCTACTCTGAAAACTATAAAACACTGATGAAAGAAATTGAAGATGACACAAAGAAGTGGAAAACATTTCCTGCTNAGTAAAGCACCTATACTCTGAAAACTATAAAACACTGATGAAAGAAATTGAAGATGACACAAAGAAGTGGAAAACATTTCCTGCTCTTGGATTGGAATAACAAATATTGTTAAAATGTTATATTATCCAAAGCAATCTACACATCAAAATACCACAGGTATTTTTCAGAGAGTTAGAAGTAGCAATCCTAAAATTTGTTTGCAACCACAAAAAACCCAGAAGAATCAAATCAATCTTGAAAAAGAAAAGCAAAGCTGGAGGCATCATAATTCTGGACTTCAAGTTATATTACAAAGCAGTAGTAATCAAAACAGTATGATACTGGCACAAAAAATAGACACATAGATCAATAGAACAGAATGAAAACTCAGAAATGAACCCACTAGAACTATATGGGCAACTAATCTTTGACAAAGCAGAAAAGAATTTCCAATGGAAAAAGGCAGTCTCTTCAACAAATGGTGTTGAGAAAACTGGGTAGCAACATGCGGAGAAATGAAACTGAACCACTTTCATACACCATACACAAAAATAAATTCAAAATGAATAAAGACCTAAATGTGAGACAGAAAACCATCAAAATCCTAGAAGAGAACACAGGCAGTAATTTCTTTGACATCAGCCATAGCAACTTCTTTCTAGATATGTTTCCTGAGTCAAGGGAAACAAAGGCAAAAATAAACTCTTGGGGACTGTATCAAATAAAAAGCTTCTGGACTGCAAAGGAAACAATAAAAAAAAAGCAAAAAACTAAAATCATTCCCAACTGATGACCACACATTTATTTTTTTAGGTTTTTATTTTAATTCCTTTTAGTTAACATACAGGGTTATATTAATTTCAGGTGTACAATACAATGATTCAGCAGTTCTGTACATTACTCAGTGTACCTCACGGTAAGTGTGCTCTTAATCCCCATCACCTGTTTAACCCGTCACCCCACCTAACTCTCCTCTGGTAACCCTCAGTTTGTTTTCTATAATTCAGAGTCTGTTTCTTCATTCATCTTTCTCCCTCTCTCTCTCTCTCATTTTATTTCCTTTCCTTGTTTGTTTCTTAAATTCGACATGAGTGAAATCATATGGTATTTCTTTCTGACTGACTCATTTCACTTAGCATTATATTCTCTAGCTCCAGCCATGTTGTTGCAAATATAAATATAAGACTGATAAAAAAATCTTTGCTTTTAAATCACGAATTATTGATCTTTTTAAAAATTTGGAGGCTTTTTTTTTTGTTGTTGTTGTTGTTGTTTAAAGATTTTATTTATTTATTTGACAGAGATAGAGACAGCCAGCGAGAGAGGGAANTCTTTGCTTTTAAATCACGAATTATTGATCTTTTTAAAAATTTGGAGGCTTTTTTTTGTTGTTGTTGTTGTTGTTGTTTAAAGATTTTATTTATTCGACAGAGATAGAGACAGCCAGCGAGAGAGGGTACACAAGCAGGGGGAGTGGGAGAGGAAGAAGCAGGCTCATAGCGGAGGAGCCTGATGTGGGGCTCGATCCCATAACGCCAGGATCACGCCCTGAGCCGAAGGCAGACACTTAACCCCTGTGCCACCCAGGAGCCCCATGGAGGCTTTTGAAAATAACTTTTTTTGCATTATTTAATGATAATTATGCATTCCACAAAATGGCATGTATGAAACTTGAAGTCAAATCTACAATGTTAATGATATGATTTAATAGAGTCTTTATCAAGGGAACTTCCAAACCACAGGTAAGCAAGAAAGGGCACAGTTCCTGCAATCCTTATATCAGCCTGTGAGGTACATCCTGTGCCAGGCACTATCAAACATTCAGTGGGTTCGTGCTCCACAGGAGACACTGCCTGCTGTTTCTTCCACTTTATCTTGAAGTGTGAGAACCATGCAGTTTAGTTTATATATATGCTATTTGAATGACCTGGTGTTTATAGTACCTGGAGAAATTGGGATCTTTGGTAAATTGCAGTGCCCTTTCATAGTGGTGAGGAAGCCCCCTTAGTCCATGGGAAGCTGATTTCAGTTGCAACCCCTCCTGCTGGGAGAAAGGGGGAGCTCTGTTTCCATTAGCATATTGTCCAGGAAATCCAGGCTGAGCAACTGGGTCCACTTTTGGATGACTCTATTCATTAGTCAGCATAAACACTGGTGAGCCTAGTCAAGAGAAGATCTGGAAATACTACATAAACAGCCATAAATGCTTTCATTTAATCAGTTTTTCACACTCTTCCAGCTTATGTTGATGTGTAGCCTTTTTCTTCAGAAAGTAGAACCAAAAAAAAAAATTGAGAAAATCTTGCAATTTTGCTATAAGATGGAACCAAAATTTTAAAAAGGCACATTTTATTGGTTATTTTCCTAGTGATATGTAAGAGCTTCACAGGATTCCTTCGGCTAAAGGGGGAAAAATACATACTTTGAATGAAACACAGATTAATTCTGATCTGACAAATTCATTGTTCTAGTTTCTAGTTTCAAAATTGCTTTATGAAATATGGGAGGAATAAATATTGCTGTAAGAAATCAATTTTTCCGTGTGTTTGTTGTCCTGGGGAGATTTAGGTAGGCATTTTATCATTATTTTAATAAAAATCCAGGGGTATTTTAAAAATTATAGTGATACAATAATTTATAAGTATGTTTAAGAACAAATGCATATGCTCAAGCATCTCAAAAAGATCAAAATAGGATTCAGAAAATGTATGTGAGAATTGTCCCTGGCTAAGGAATCTGATTATTCTACTTGAGCAGTGATACTTCTGACTTAAAATGTGTTTTGAGACAAGGTACAAAATTTATCAGGAAGAAGGGAAGACTTTAAAAGTATATAGATTTATATATTCCTGATTTACAAACAAAAACTAGGAGATTGCTAATATTTTATCATGTGTAAAACAAGTTGTACAGTAACTGTTTTCTTCTGAACACACAAAATTGTTTCTTAATTCAACATATTTAATATATATACATAATTTGAGGTAACTTTCAGCGGCTATAAACTAAGCTTAACTAACTAAATACATAAGTAAAAGAATGGATACTTAATAATTTGGCACTTTTATTTAGTTCTTTGCTGCTGGAAAAGTCTGTGGTTGGTGTTGCAATCATACATACATATCTCAGCAAGCTGGATAATAACCTAGTCTATCATCTAATTATTTTGGGAAATACTTGTAATGTTCTCAGAAAAATTAATGTGTCAATTTACAGTATCAATAAAGAGGCAGACTGTTGCCTTTTAAAAGCTCACAAAATGCACAAATGTCTTTTAGCAGTGAAATGCAATTAAAACAAAATTTTTGTCATTATATCAGAACATTGTAAAATTTCATGAATGAGAATTGTCAGAGCACTCTTTGGGATACCTCTGCAGAATTAATGCCAGAATGATCAATTTAATTGTATAATTACTAATGGGAAATCAGAACAGCAAAGCACATTNCAAGCACATTTGGTTTTTGACACTGAGATGATGTTTTGCTCCTTCAAACTGCTACCATGTAAACTGATTGAAAAGTAATGGTAATTTAACTGGTTTATCATAAAATTTACATCCTATTTAAATTTTGATTTGGATGTAAGATGTATGAAAATTGCTGTGAGTACAGAAATCTATGTAACTATAAAATAATTAGCACGAGAAGTTGCAGTATTTTACAAAATAGTAAAGTGAAGAATGATCTATATCAGTAACCAAGGACCTTCACTTTGCAGGTTGTACAAAGAAAGCCAACTAGTGCTTATCCATAAAACCTTGAGTTACCAAGTCTTCTCTTAATCATCTTTTTTGTTTTGGTGTTTTAACTTCTAATTCTTTGGTATAAGTAATTCGAAATGACTCCCCCCGCCTTTTTTTAATTGAAACCTGTCCATTGTGCTCAAAATAAGTGCAAATTCAATTCATAGGAAATCTTGTTTATCAAGATAAAAAATACACAGAAAGTGGCATGGTCCCATCTGTAATGTTTTAAAATCTTATTATGACTTTTCTCTCTCTATATTTTTAACCTTGGTTTATTAGACAGTTAGAATCTTAACATATCTATTGGTCACATCCTAGTAAAACTCTCCTCCACGTTGCCGCATTACATAGCAGGAGTTACAGCACACTTTCCTAAAGCGTGCAAGGAAAACAGGATTTCTTTAGACAGATTTCCAGGCTTTTGCTCACTACTTCTTCTCCTCCATTTCCTTGCTCGTGTGCTTGGTGCCACTTCTGCACTCCTATATTTGATCTCTCTATATTTTTAACCTTGGTTTATTAGACAGTTAGAATCTTAACATATCTATTGGTCACATCCTAGTAAAACTCTCCTCCACGTTGCCGCATTACATAGCAGGAGTTACAGCACACTTTCCTAAAGCGTGCAAGGAAAACAGGATTTCTTTAGACAGATTTCCAGGCTTTTGCTCACTACTTCTTCTCCTCCATTTCCTTGCTCGTGTGCTTGGTGCCACTTCTGCACTCCTATATTTGATTGTGTTGTTTTGCTCTTCAGTTTTAGTGATACATTCAGATGGTATGTCTCTTTTCTCAATTTTCCTGAACTCAGATGCCCACTGAACTTTACTTTTACATTCCTTGTACTTTTCTCCTCCCAGATTCTGATGGTAGCCATGGCTTCAGGTGAGAAGGTCCCAAAGACAACAAACTCACTCTTTAACGCTAACCTCCATATCTCTAAGGAATGAGAATTTCTTCATGTATTTAGAAATCATTTATTGTGTGCCCACATCAACCAAGTATGTAGTTCTATTCTTGTCACTGGAAATTTAGTAGAAGAAAATTTAAAGTTCTCAATGAACTTCTATCAGACTCCTCATATAATAAGTAAGTACGCAAATAACTGCGTTGCTAGGCCATGCTATGTAACATGCTGTGAAGAAATGTAAAGCAGAAAAAGGAGAAGCAGTGGCTTAAGGGACAGTATTTTTAAAATAGCTTTATTGAGGTATAATTGAAAAATCAAATTTGCAACTATTTAAGGTGTACAACTTGATGTTTAAATGTATACATTGTGGAATGATCATCATAATCAAGCTAATTGAATATATCTGTCACCTCATACAGTTATATTCTTTTTTTTAATCTTCGTGGTGAGAACACTTAAGAGCTACCCTTTTAGCAAATTTCAAGTATGTAATACAGTATTGTTAACTGTTGTTGCCATGATGCACTTTAGAGCTTCCAGAACTTATTAATCTTGCATAACTGAAACTTTGTACCCTTTGACCCACATCACTCCATTTCCCCTTTCCCCCCAGCCCCTGGCAACTGCCATTGTACTCTCTGTTTGCTTATTTTAGATTCCATTTATAAGAAAGACCCTGAAGTATTTGTCTTCCTATTCTTTTTTAATTTAGTGTAATGTCCTCCAGGTTATCCATGTTGTCACAAATGGCAGAATTCTTTTTTCTTTATAAGCAGCTGAATATTATTGGTATATGTGTGCCTGCATTAACACAATTGAGGTAATATGGGGGCCAGAGCTGGGACCTGATACAGGTGGATAGAGTGTGGGGATTCCCAGGAAGACAAACAGGGCGCAGTTGTAGTCCACGGGTGCGTTATGTGGTTTCACTATATGGCTTGGCGTGTGTTGGGGAGAAAATGCAGGTCCTGATGAAGGAGCAGGGAGAGGAGCTGCTGAGATGCGCTGAGTGTCAGGGGCCACTGAGAGAATGCCAGAATCTCGGGCAAGAGACGCTGCACCTGCAACCACTCTTCCCAGAGGGAGACCATTCTTGTGGGATCTCACAGGATCTCAGGAAATCTGTGAGGCTGGCAGGGAAATACCGGGATGAGAAAGCCCCCTCCCCCCCGCCCCGGATGTCGGAAGCTGCTCCTCTAGGAGGAGTCTGGCTCACGTCACCTATCACACAAACTCCAATCCTTGTTTGCTCCTCACCTTGGTACAGGAATATGTATACCACATTTTCTTTATCCGTTCATTCTTCAACACACTTTTTTGTGGTTTTCTTATCTTGGTTATTATGAATAATGCTGCATTGAACATGGGAGTATAGATATTTCTCTTCAAGATCCTGATTTCAGTTTCTTTGGATATATACCCAGAAGTAAGATTGTTGTATGTATATTAGTTCTACTTTTGATTTTTTGAGTAACCACCATACTGTTTTCTGTAATGGTTCTACATATGATTATTTTTTTCTTTTTGATAAAAGCTGTTCTAACAAATGTAAATTCATGTTATCATTGTAGTTTTGATTTGCATTTTCCTGATGATTAGTGATGCTGAGCACCATTTCATATACCTGTTGGCTATTTATATAGGTCTTCTTTTGAGAAAAGTCTCTTCATGTCCCTTGCCTATTTTTTATTCAGGGTTTTTTTTTTTTTTTTTTTTTGCTATTGAGTTATATATTTTGGAGACTAACTCCTTATCAGATATATGGTTTATAAGAATTTTTCCCATTTCAGAAATTACCTTTTAATTTTGTCTGTTGTTCCTTTCTGAGCAGAAGCTTTTTACTTTGATATCCTCCCAACTCGTCTATTTTTACTTTTGTTGCCTTGTTTTTGGTATTGTATCCAAAAAAATCATTGCCAAGACCAATCAAGAAGCTTTTCTCCTGATTTTTTTTTCCTAACCATTTTATGGTTTCAGGTCTTATGTTTAAGTCTTTAATCCATTTTGAATTGATTTTTGTACATAGTTTAAGATTCAGGACTAATTTCATTGTTTCTGTGTGTATATTCCATTTTTCTTTTTTCTTTTTTTTTTTTTAAAGATTTTATTTATTTATGTACAGAGAGACAGCCAGCAAGAGAGGGAACACAGCAGGGGAGTGGGAGAGGAAGAAGCAGGCTCATAGCAGAGGAGCCTGATGTGGGGCTCGATCCCCATAACGCCGGGATCACGCCCTGAGCTGAAGGCAGACGCTTAACGACTGCGCTACCCAGGCGCCCCGATATATTCCGTTTTCTAACATCATTTATTGAAGAGAATATTCTTTCCCTATTGTGTGTTCTTGGCATCATTGTAGAAGATCAGTTGACCATAAATATTGGATTTCTGGTCTTTCTATTCCTTTCCATCAATCTGTATGTCAGTTCTTTCTATGCACTAATAATGAATTATCTGAAAATTAAATTAAGAAAACAATCCCATTTACAGTAAAAACAAAAACAATAAGATACTCAGGAATAAATTTAACTGATTAGGTGTTATACTTGTATACTGAGAATTATAAAACATTGATAAAGGGAATTAAATAAGACAGTTAAATGGAAAGACATTATGTGTTCATGGATTAGAATAATTAATATCATCAAAAAGTCCATACTACCAAAGTGATCTACAGATTCAATGCAATCCCTATTAAAATCCCAATGTCATTATTTACAGAAATAGACTATCCTAAAATTCATATAGAGCCACAAAAGATCTCAAATAGCCAAAGCAATCTTTAGCAAGTAGAGCAAAGCTAGAGGCATTACACTTTCTGATTTCAAAATATATTGCAAAGCTACAGTAATCAAAACAGTATGGTACTGGCAAAAAACAGGCAGTGTTTTAAAATATTTCAAAAACATGTACAGTATTTTAAAAAAGCATTTTCAAGACTGATTCTTACTTTTTTGTTTCCCCCCTGCCTTCCACCTTCCCCTCTTAGTGATGGTTGTAACCATTTGAGTATTTTTTTTTAAGATTTTATTTATTTATTTGACAGAGAGAGACAGCCAGTGAGAGAGGGAACACAAGCAGGGGGAGTGGGAGAGGAAGAAGCAGGCTCCTAGCGGAGAAGCCTGATGTGGGGCTCGATCCCAGAATGCTGGGATCACGCCCTGAGCTGAAGGCAGATGCTTAATGATGAGCCACCCAGGCACCCCAACCATTTGAGTATTTCAAAAAAAAAGACCATACTTAAACAGAGGAGCAGAATTTTTGTCTAAATAGTAACATAAGGGGATTAGTTACTTAGAATTATGGAATATCTGTCCCCCAACCCCCTTTCCCATCCTTGTCCACCAAACTCCCACTATCAACTCACACTACCCCACATTAATAGTGTTAAACAGGGGCACCTGGGTGGCTCAGTCAGCTAAGCCTCTGCCTTCAGCTCAGGTCATGATTTGGGGTCCTGGGATCAAGCCCCACGTCTGGCTCCTCTCTCAGCGGGGAGTCTGCTTCTCCCTCTCCCTATGCCCCTCCCCTGCTTGTGTGCTCTCTCTCTCTCTCTCAAATAAATAAATAAAATCTTTAAAAAAATAGTGTTAAAAGCTTAATCTACTTCCAAAGGGGAAATGATTTGAATTGTCAAGGAGGACTTCCCTCAACAGAGGATTTGAACAAAATCTGAAAATGTGAGAGAGTAAACAGTGGAATATCTGGAGAAGAAATGTATTTGTCTGGAGGTACTAGGCTAGAAGAGGTTGTAGTAACTAAAAAAAATTAAAAAATAATAAAAAAAATCCACAAAACAAAACACCCACAATAAGAACAAAAACAAAAAACCAAACCCCAAAAACCTCTAGCTCTTAGGATTTAGCACAAAAAAATGGTTTTCACTTTGTAAATTCCTGTGCCAGTTTGACAATGGTACAAGTTAGCTTCGTCCCTGTAATGAGCCCTTTAGGGGCTCAGGTTTTCATCTCATGGCCTCAAAAAGTTGTTTAAGGCAAGTAAAGAGGAAAGGAGGCATACTTCCTCTTTAGCGCCTCAGGCCAGAAGTAACACACATACTCACCATCCCTTGAACAGAATTGTCACATGGTCCCATCCTAATTCTAAGGAAGACTAGGAAATAGTAGTAGTTGGTGGGGAGTATGAATGTTTTCCAGGTATTTCAGTCATATGGAGCCACAAGTATAGTTATCTTCTTATCTCCCCACTCATTAACTTTGAAAAACTCTGCCTAGTCTTAAAGAGCAAAGTAAGAACATAAGCCTTATGATCAGTTATTTGTATTTGCTTGTTACGCCCTCTGTCCCAGTATTAAATCTAATTCAATCCTCTAGTAGTTGAATATGCAGTGAACCAAATATTAATTTAAAACATGGATAAATCTAAAAAAAAATCATGTGTAAACACTTCTCTACTGTCATTATCCCTTCATAGAAGTATGTATGAGGCTGGCTGATAAAATTAGATGCATTCAGACATGAACAATTATGAAGAGCTAACTCCTTTTGGATTTTGGGTGGTTTTGAGAGAAGTATTTGATGCAGCTGCTAGTGAGGCCAATTGGCATATCACCCAGTGTTATAGGAGACCACAAGGCCAGACAATTGGTGAAGTCAGGACAAAACACGAGGAGTTAGTTGTACATGAAATATGTGCAAAAAATGGAGGCTGAGCATCTCTGCTATGTGTATATAAAAAGTTATCTGAAATTGTCACAGTTTTGCAATCATTTTAGGATATAAACCTTCAACTTATTATTCATGTTAGGTAGGGCCTTTCCTTTTGCAATAAAACCTTCTAAAAGGAATGAGCTAAAAAAAAAGCATGTTTACTGATTTTCTATTTTTAAGGCAGTTAATGATTGGCACGTAACTTAGACAAAATATCTGTAGACATTAACATCCCTCATGAGAGCTGTGGCGACGTTGCTGCCATAAGATTCAGAAGATGCATATTTTACCATAATTCAGAGAATTACAGTAAAGATAAATCCGAAAACACAAATCCCCTGAACTCAGAAATCAGAAATGCAAATCTGAAGAAACATCAGCGTTTTCTATCATTATTTAAAGAAGACTATACTATCCCTTAAAATAACTAATGTGTATAGTGGCAGAGGTGCTGTTTCTTATCAGTGAAGGAAGCATGCCTTTTCATTTAGATCAAATAAACTGTTCTGAGTTAACTCATTTTTTAATCCAGGTTTTGTTTTGTATGTGAACTCTTTGCCACAAGATATGAACTGATTAATATTCTAGCTCCACTAACAAAGAGCAGCAGTTTTAGAGGCGGCCTTTTGAAACAGTGTTGTCAGGTGCTTCAGAGAATCAGAGAACTTCCGTAATCTTTCACTTTTTCATACAGGTCATGGAATGAAAGTAAGCACATATTAATTCTGTCATAATTGGAATGTCTGACAGTGAGAATGTTAATATACGTCTAATAAGTTCAATATTGAAGATAAAATTATATTTTATATAATATGACTGTAAATTTTAGTGGAGTAGATTATCATGTTAATAAGTTTTCTTCCTCAGATAACAAACCTTGATTCACATGTGAATGCAGAATCATATTTAAAAAGGAACCAAACTCCACCAATCTCAATTGAAGCTATAATTGCCAAAATTTACACATATTTTTACATATACACAGTAATCAGACATTTAGAATATTTTTATTAAAAAGCTGATGTTGAATATACATAATTCTTCACAGATATAGCTACTTTATCTCTGATAAGAAAGCTATTTATCATCAATTTTTAAAATACTTAATCCTTCAAGGAACTATTTTATAAATCACGATGTAAATAATATTAAATAAATGCTTGGTTTTCTAAATGACCTCTCTGAATTTGTTTCCATTTACATTCAGTATCAGTTGGAAATTTTTCCTGAAAACATCCAAAAATGACAGATCCCAAAACTTCAATTTCTGATACTTTTATGAAATTGCAATAGTTGATAACAGAGCTTGCTCTAACACACAAAATCAGGTTGTCAAGTCAAAGTCATGAATTAGAAATCTTACCAGATTAAGGTTTATAAAATATTTTTAATGGTGTAGATGTCAAAGTCTCAGAAAAAGCAGAGAGAGTTCTGGAGCATTAAGGGTGGCTCTGATTTAAACATCTAAAGAATTATGCTGGATTCCAAGTTAAGAATAGATTATCACCCAACGATAGAAGCAGAGAATTTTAGCAGGCTATGGCTGTAAGCCAGAAATGTAGGTGGCTCAGAGCAGAAAGGAAAAGATGCAGTATTTCCTGATAACTTGAATGTGAGTCCTGTGTCCCTTCATGGTAAGTTTTACATGTTAGGAACAAGAGGCATATTACTTTGTAGGATGTTTGAAATATTTTAGTGTCTATTATTGCTTAAGTTACCAAAACAAAAATAATAATTTTAATTGAAAAATACACTGTACATACGTTTTCACAAGAGGAGGACATATACTATTTCTTTGTATAGCAAGAAATATATGTATGCCATATGTATATCCACAATATATCATATAATACATACTTACAATGAAAGAATATTCATAAGTTTTTGTTAAAAAGAAATGGGAAAAATGCACAGCTGTGTTGCCAGACATAGAAGTGGTTCTGAACTCAGATTTGGCTGCTTGCCACTGGAAAATCAATACTTGAAAGACAAGGGATGGTGAGAAAGGAAAGGTTGCTTTATTTAGGAAGCTGGCAACCTGGGGAGATGGTAAACCAATGTCCCAAAGACCATCTTCCCAGTACAGGTGAACCTGGAGGGTTTTTAAGGGAAGGATGTGGGAAGTGGTGCGGGCTACCTGCAAGAGAAGTAGGTGCCCAGGCAGTTAGTCCTGTGTCAGTATGATCCTGAACAGACTTGCTGCCATCAGCAGCAGCTCTTTTCAAATATGGTCAGGCCTGATTTTCTGGGAAAATCTGGTCCTTCTCTCCTCAAGGCCAGTAGTCTGCAAATCTCCAGAAGTAAGTTTGTTCTACTATACACCAAGGGCCCTAGGTCAGGAAGCAAAGAGTGCATAAGCTTGAAGCTATTTAACCCTTAAGACTGGTTGGAGTGCTGTTACAGGTGTAAATGTGAAACATTTTCATAAAAGGAACATTAAATTTTTCATAGTTATGTTTTTGGAAAGTATTGTCTTAGAAATATATCATTATATTAAAAAAATAATGGAAAGATGAAAAATCTTATGTAAATTTACCGAGTGAACTCAAGATATTTCTAATAGACTACAAGTTTACTTTAAAAAGTAAAGTTTACTTTTAAAAGGTAGTCAAGTTTGTAACCACAAAGACTTACAACAATTTATAATTCAAATGAAAAATTTCTAACCACTGAAATAGGCTTACAGTATTTGGGCTCTTGTATAATTTTAACTTTTTCCTTTCTTTCAAATAACTTCAAGAACTTAATTGTATTTAGAAAAAAAATAATCTAACATAATTAACCAAACATGAGAACTTTTATTAGGTGGTGACTTTTTTTTAACAGAACGTCATCTGTGATTAGGTGAGAACCACTGGGTCAAGATTGCTTTAACATCGGCCCCTTATTTAATAGGATAAGTAAAACAAGATGGAATTTGAATTGGGCATGCAATGATAATACATTTTACCGTATTGTTAATATTTAGGCTAAACATTGTCAGTGTAATGAATTGATCTTTTAGAAAAATCCTATCCAATAGGTCCTGATTAATGATGGGCCCAAAATATATGACTTCCAAGTGAGATGGGTCACGAATATACCGAAATAGGGATCTGAATTAAATATAATTTCAGTCTTATTATGAAACTACACTGCACTGTTGAGTATGAAAACTATTTTTGGGACTTAAAAACATGGATTTTTTTTTGGTTGTTTTGTGATGGACTAAACATAATTTAGAAAAATTGGGAAATTGACTGAAATTCGTTGATTTCCACCTGAAGATGTGAAAGTCAATTGCCATATCAGGCTTCGGTGGTCAGTGGGGAACCACCCCCACCTCAAAAAATGAAGTCATCTTCTTTTATCCTTGTTAATAGAGTTAGTTTAATAACAAGGGTCAATGTCTTATCTCATTGTCAAGGGTATAAGATGTGCTATTTTTTTATTCATCTTTATTTTCAAAAGTAGTTATGCGCTGCCTTTAATGAGTCAAGTGCACAATAAATATTCATTAAAATTTATAAGCACATGTTTGAAAAGAAACACTTAATAATAAACACTATAATATATTTGAATTCAATATCAATGTTTTAAAAGTGTGATGTGGTAGCTTTCAAAACTACTATACTTTTGAAAAATATTTCCTTTTTTGTTTATCCTTAAAAATGCTATTTTCACTAACACAAGCTGTGACTACACAGTTTTTGATAAAATTTCAAATAAACCTAAAGCATTCTTTAGTTTTCTGTTTGTAAGCCTTTATAGATACATGCAGCAAAGAGGAAAGTGAAAGGATTATTGAATTTATTGATTTAGGATTTTTTATTTGGTCTTGAAGACTGTCAAGAGGGAATACTGACTTAACATTTTTTTTTCTTGTTTTGGAACACCATTATTACTTCAAAGATTTGGAATGTGATGATATTTTAACCAATATTAATAAATTATATTTAGCTCCATCATAAGGAAGAAAGATGAAAAAGAAACTGCTGTGTGTGTGTGTGTGTGTGTGTGTAACATATATCAGTTTAAAAGTGCAATAAACTACATTGGATGTATACCTTACCGTGCTATTATCATACACCTATTTTGCTATTTCCCTCTGTAAGGGATAGTCTCCTAGAATAGTATACATTTAGTGATGTAAAAATAAACACATGCTTTCTGTTTTATTATATCAAATAAGATTTTCATGCTATAATTTTCCCCTCCTATCCCTAATGAATTGTTCATTGACCTAGGACTTTTTCCTTGAAAAGTTAATAATATAACTAAAAAGCATAAGATGACATTTGTTATTAAAATCTCAAATTATTCTTATTAGAGTTTTGTATGTAAAAGGACAAATCAAACATATGATTTAGTTACTGTGGTGTGGAGAGAAGTCTAAACGTCTTTATCCTTGCTGTTCAAAATTGAAATATCTAAAGCCACAACACCTACATTTTTATTTTGTTAGTTATCTCCTTTTATTTAAGGCATATTTAAGTAAATTGATTTGATGGATCATATAATTATCAAATACAAGTGAAAGCTTCCATTAATATGTGGAGTTTGCATAATAATCTAGAAATGTTATTATTTTTTATATTACAGTATGGTTTTACTGTTAAGCACTGTGGTTTTATATTAATGAAATCTCATTCAATAGAGCTTCATTTTACCTAATATTTCTTCCCTTTTTTTCTGCCTGTAATGTTAAGAAATGTACAATTTCTTTCTGTGAAAATTAATGTTTAAAATATAGGTAACTTACTAGATGTTCTGCAAGAAACACTCAGGACTAACTAATCAATTTAAACTCAAATACATAAAGCACCCGGGCTTATAAAAAGTACAAAGAATATAAAGATTTTCCCTCTTTAATTTAAAATGACTTTCCCTATGAACATTTTCAGAGCTATCATACCTTAACATGTCAGATTTGCTCTATCAGTAACTTCCATTTACTTATAGCAGAATAGATTTTTGGTAAATATATAATAACAGTGAATTTCACGGATCTGATTTTGTTTGCTTTAAGGCAGTTGTGGACAGTAATAAAAGGACCACCGGAGTGTATTAGGGTTGTTTCATGTGTTTTGGAAAATGATATCCAAAGTACAGACCCCTATCAGCTTACAGCAAAGTGATAGGAACACCCTGATGCCCCGTGATTACCCACAAGTAGAACCCTGCAGAAAGTAGAGGGCTTACTGTCCACTCATGCCAACTCTATCACAAGATTCTACCTTCAAGAACTAATCTGTGGGAAATTTGGTTCAGTCATAGACTAGATTGGTGTTTCTGAGTAAATAAATTAGTTTTTGTTTTGTTTTGTTTTTTTTTACTAAAGGAAACAGTGAGTCTCTCATTTAAAAACTGGCAAACTGCCGGCTTGATCCTTATTCTTCCTGGAGTTTGGGTTTGCAAACTAATAATTTTATTTTTGTTGCCCAAGGGAATTCATACTACCTTTCTGTTCTTGTACATAAATATTCATAATAACATCAAATTATGAACAGTGGACATCCCTAAAGTACCTTTAAAAGACAGTTGTTTTGTCTTTCCAGTAGGTCTCCAGTGGTCTCATTTCACCACAAACAGTGTTTAAAAGCACTCAAGGGATTTGATATATATATTACATTTTTTTTAAAGTAAACCAAAGTATTAAAGAAAAAAATCTTTATGTATTGTTTCCAAATAAAGGCTAGATTGGATGGAAGTAAAGAGTTCTGAACAGGAACCAAGATCTGACTTAGGAAACACTGTGATCTCTCTCAGGCAGACTAATAAATTCCCTGGCTTACGAGGAGCATCTGAAAGTTTAAACAGGAGTAAGACCTTTAAGTTTCCTTTCAATTTTAAGAGTCTGCATATTCTGTATAAAACTTGAGCCTGAAGAGTGATTGAGAATAAACTCTGGCCGATGATCCTATCATGGATTCTTCCAGGAATTGGAGCCATCCATTTGTGAAAGCAGTGTTGTATGCAGTGGAACTACTAGGCCAGCTGACAGCTAGTGAATCATTCAAGGCTAGAGCACATGACTTTTATCTTCTCGCAGCCTGGTGTCAGGGCTCGAAGTAAGGAAGCAGGATGTGTGATGAGCCCAGGCTTAGATAGAGGGCATTGCCACCTTGTCAGCATTCTGTTGGCTAAAGCTAACCACAAGGCTAGCCCAACTCAGAGGAAAAGCTTGTTGGAGGAAGGGGCAAAGTCACACTGAAAAGGGCATGACTAGAAGAAGAGGTAAAGAGTAGAAAGGAATTTCTATCAAGTCAATCCAACATCATGTAGAGAATATACTTTATTAGATTATTCATTCACTTTACTTTCCATTTGATTGATTTCCATTGATTTATAAATATCCCATTGAATATTTCATTGATGCCTTCCTTTAAAAAAGTTTTCTTGTCAGAGTTCAACAAAACAAATAAAGAGAATCTTTCATAAAGTTTAAAAGGTTTCATATTACAGATAATATTTTACCTAAGTTTAAAGTATTTTTAAAGTATCTGAAGTTTGTTCCTTTGTGTTTGGCCTGCCCTTTTATTCTACATTGGCCAGTTTTGTTTGTTTGTTTCTAAATTTTAAACTTCTAATATCCTACCTAATTGTGAGGTTTTGTTTTTTTCTCTTTTATATCTTTTTGACTCTCTGTGACTGCTCAATCTGATAATTTATATTTCTTTAATTCTAGGTGACACCCAGTCATTATTTCTTCAAGTATTTCTCCTCCTTATTTTTTTCCTCTCCACCTAGAACTCCCATGGGTCTTACATTTCGTTTTATGTTTCCATATCTTTATCAATTTTAGGTGGCTTTTGAAATCGAGAATTTTCCAATCCTATAGTTCTGTAATTCATTCTTTGTATTTTATCATTTATTGTTCAATCCAACCAATCAAATTGTTTCTCTCTCTCCCCCCCCATATATGTGTATATATATAGTTGTAAGTATCTTTGTTATGCATATTTTGAGTTCTTGTTCTGGGTCATTTATTTCTTCTAAGTTTTTTTGTTTTTTAATTTATTGTGAGGTTTTGTTTTGTTTTTATAGTTCTTGCATTCCTCACAGATTTCATAGGCTTTCCTGTTCGTACCTGAAAATTATTAGACACTCTGTGTGGGGTATGAGGGCTTTGACCCACCTGATGAATTAAGGAGGATGAGGGCCTCAGGGTCAGATAAACTTTCATGTTGCAATCTGGGATCATCCCTTCTGACCTTAGGAAGCCTCCCATTACTTCACCTAGGCATTGTTCTTTTCCACAAATTACCTCCTCCTACTGAGCTACTATAGAGTATACTTTTGGGGAAGAAAGGGAAATACCAGGGTCTGGCAGATGAACTGCACTTGTTAAAATGCTTCTCAACCCAGCCACATCCCAACTCCCCACTGTTGCAATGCCTTCAGAGGCTGTGGCTCTTATTGCTCCATTTGTAGTATCTGTGGGCCAAGTAATCATGCCCCTAAGGCATGAGTGAGAGAGAAGAGCACAGCTGGAAAGCTGTCTTAGCACTTCTCCTCCATTTATGATGCCTGGTCCTCTGTCTCAGTAGGCTGTCATTTACCTCTCCCCCAACACACACACATACACACAGATCTTGGTACATTCTCTTCTCTAGAGGATTTCCCGAGGTTTCATTATCGTTGTTGGCTGTGTGTATTTTATAGTTGTTATTTGGCTCTGGAGTCTATTACCCTCCTCTTATTTCCGTGCTGTCTCCAGGGGTGAAGTTTGAGAGGATCCAGCAGCTCTTTCTTTTATGACATTCTGCTTAGAGGCAACTTCTAAATAATTGTTATTGCCCCCATCTTAAAATGAGGGGCACTTTTTAACAACAGTTTAAATCTTCTTCTCAGGCTTGGCACTATATTTCCTATAGATATCTGTTGCTTATGATAAAAATAACATTTGTTGCCTTTTCCAAAGCTTGCTGAAGAAAGGCCCCACAGCACGGTCCAATTTATCAAACTTTAATATTAAGAATTTACATCCTCAGGCCTGGAGTAGGGCACAGAAGTATGCAATTTAAGAAATTATCTTGGGTGATTCTCATGTACTTGGTCCACATCTCATACTGTAAAATAATTGCTAAGGGCAGTCTCAACTCAGTGAGTAAAGTGCAGTAGAAGCCAATGGATATCTGTTAGGAATCTCCTATCCCCCTTCAAGGAAATAGCCTAACTTCTTAAAAACTATATGCCCCTTAGACAAGGATTCATAACATTTTCCAGCAGACTCCTTTACAAATGAATTTCTTAGAAATATTTATTCTAGTAATCTCTCATATTACTGATTCTCTATGTTAAATATACCACCAAAAATGTTGTAAAGACAAGTTTATCTGGTCCTGAAGGATTTTGTGCCATGAAGGTAGTGTGGATTCAGTCTATGTTAGGGCTGGTTGCATTTCTCAGTGGAGACATTTTCCTCCTTTACCTAGAAACAAGATGTGAGCAAATGCATTTCTTTACTGTCCGCTTCTGTGGGGTTGACTTTTATGGATCACTTGCTCACTGAGTGTGTCGTCATTTGAGACCCATGGGTTTATGCAGGTATCTCTCATCTGACTGTCCTTCTGGCACGTGCCCAAGACTTTGCCTCATCACCCAAGATGACATTAGGATTGCAGCTTGAAGTTACATGAATTTTCAGAACACTCAAGGCATGCTGAATATCATTGTGTTTATGTTTCTTAGGGTTTCTTTTCATTCTTTCTTTCTTTCTTTCTTTTTTTTTTTTTGGCTTTTTTGAGGGTTTCCTTTACTTGTGAGCAAGTAAAGGAAACTCTTTAAGTTTTGAGCTGTACATCTTCTCTGTAATTACTTCACAAAAATCAGTTTCTGCCTTCTGAATATCTACTTGCAATCCCATAGAATCTTATATATAGCCTTATCTAATAAGCTTTAACACTTTATGGTTCACCCATTTGTTTTCATTTTTTTTATTGTTTAAATTTTTTTGGCTGCATACAGTATACTTTATTGATGGTGCTTGACTAGGTAGGGCTTCCCAAGTCCCTCCTCTTCTTCAGGAGGTCTGGGATGGAAACTGTATAGGTCGGGAGATTCTCAGTATCTTGGAGAATGAGTTGGGACAAGGACTCCTCAGCAGCTGAGGGCCTCTTTCTTTCTCTTATTCTTGCTGGGGCTGGTGGTCCAGGGGACTCTTGCTCCTTGGAGGCCATGTAGACCCATTCAGCTCAGGGATGACCTTGCCTACAGCCTTGGTGGCACCAGTAGAAGCAGGGAGGATGTTCTGGGCATATCCTTGGCCATCACACCAGAGCTTCCCAGAGGGACTTTCCATGGACTGTGGGTAACAGTGATGGCATGGACTATGGTCATGAATCCCCCCATGATACCAAAGTTGTCATGGATGACCTTGGCCAGAGGGGCCAACCAGTTGATGGTGCAGGAGGCATTGCTGACAATGTTGAGGGAGTTGTCATACTTCTCATGATTTATGTCCACCACAAACATGGGGACATCAGCAGAAGGGGCAGAGGTGATGACCCCCATGGTCCCATCTCTTAAGTGAGCCCTAGCCTTCTTCTGGTAGTGAAGACCCCAGCGGACTCCACAACATTCTCAGCACCAGCATCACCCCATTTGATGTTGGTGGGATCTCCCTCCTGGAAGATGGAAATATGCATTCCATTGGTGACAAGTTTCCTGTTCTCAGCCTTGACTGTGCTTTTGAATTTGCCATGGGTGGAATCATATTGGAACATGTAGACCATGTAGTTGAGGTCAATGAAGGGGTCATTGATGGTAACAATATCCACTTTGCCAGAATTAAAAGCAGCCCTGGTGACCAGGTGCCCAATACAGCCAAATCCATTTACTCCAACCTGTACCATTGTCTTTAGGGGACATGACTGGTACTGCACCAGAAGATGTGGCTGTCTATCAAACAGGGAGGAGCTCAACCATTTATTTTTAAGCCATATTGAATTAATTGAGATTTTCTCTCACTCATTTATTTAATATCTAGCAAAGTGGTGGGTATATATTTGGTTCACAGTAATAAGTGTTGAATAAGAATGAACCATTGAGATGAAACCTATATAATTCCTTTCTTTATAATGCCATCCCATGAAATAGAATTAGGACCCAAAAATATCCATACAGATTTAGAATCTATATAATAAACCAAATAGGAAGGAAAAAGTTCTTTTTTAAAAAATTTTATTTATTTATTTGACATAAATAGAGACAGCCAGCGAGAGAGGGAACACAAGCAGGGAGAGTGGGAGAGGAAGAAGCAGGCTCATAGCGGAGGAGCCTGACGTGGGGCTCGATCCCATAACGCCGGGATCACGCCCTGAGCCGAAGGCAGACGCTTAACCGCTGTGCCACCCAGGCGCCCCAGGAAAAAAGTTCTTATCTCACTGAAATCTATCCAGTTCCAGACAGTTTATTATTTTGTAATTTAAATTTAATATGCACAAAATATGTGTCTGTATATTTTATGTAAATATGTACATACTTATCTATAAATATACATTTATATGCATAGTTACATATGTACATATACACATATATTGCTAATAAGAACTAACTTTACTTATGTACAGAATGTGCTATAGCATTGTGTGTAAAAGTGTTTCATTAAAAAATAGAACTTAATTCAATGCATTAAAGAACTCACTCTTTTCCCTGTATCATACATGACACTTAGACCACTTAATATGCGTCATAGCATTTTCTCCAAACAACATCAGGCCTTTTTTTTTTAATTGAATTCCATTTAATGTCTTTTATCCTTCCTTGTAGAACATATGAAAGAAAAACAATAACAAAATGCCCACCTACATGGAGTTTACATTCAAGTGGGAAAAGACACCAAATTATGCTTTTGTTTGAATTTACTTTATGATAGAGGCATGGGGTTCCTCCAGATAGCTGTTCCCAACAATAGTAAATACAATGTTGGCTCAAAAAAATTATCAAAGAATAAAGAGCTGCTCTAAACACATTTCTCAGCTCTACATAATAAAGTTGTGATAAATAGAAAGATAGTTTGAATCCTAGAACCACCACCCATCTGACCATTCACCTCTTAAATAATTTACTTCTTCCAATGCCCATTTAGTAAAAATCAAATTTATGTAAATATATTATCAAATATAAGTACACAATTCTTTTGGAACACTTTTGCTTATCTTCTTCCTATTTTGCCCTTTACTCATAGATTTAGTCTTACCTCCTGTACATACCTTTATATCAGAGCTGCCAACACCCTATTTTTTTTCTAACTCTTGATGTCACTCAAGACTGTTCCCTTGACTTTCCTCTATATCTAAGAAGGAGATATTTCTTTGGGTTGGCCAGGTTTAAAGACATTTTATTGCAATGTTTAGTGGACAGAGCTTTTAAGTAGAGTGGATAAATGATGGTAATCTTTGTTACTATTCTTCCTTTCTCTTTTTTCCCATCGTCCCTCCTGCCAACCACCACCCCCCAGTCACCACTTGGTAAGTGGTATTGCTTCAAGATAGTCAGAAGGGAAGCAAGTGTTGCTTGCTTCCTCAGAGTTGAGGGATGAGCCACTGTTTTCTCCCGTCCTTCATTATGTGTTAGATTGTTTTCCTCCCAGAAGCCTAAATAGCTATAATTTAAAAGATATCTTATGGGAGAGCTAAGGAATCTATCTTTTTAATTTCTTCTCTCTCTTTTCTGCTGTATGTTTGAGACTAGGCTGTGTTTACTCTTACTGGCCAGATAGCTCTACACATTCTCAAAAACAATTTTTCTTAATTATAAGATGTCTCTCTCTTATTTCCTCTTTTTCTAGCATAGACCATTTCTCATTACAGAATAATAAAAGCCAAAACTTTGACTTTACCTTGGTAAAACAAGCATGTTTTTGACAACTTTGATTCAAAATTTTTAAAACATCCCTTGCATAGGAAGAAAATAATTGCTTTGCTATAATTCTGCACATAGACTGGAGTAAAACATAATTTACTAATAAGATGGGGGGGTAGCTTTATTTTTCCAGTCAGCAAACTGCAGACTGGAAGAAGTCTCTGAGAGATTTCTTAGGGTTAAATTTTCTGAGTTAAAATTTGAGTACACCTGGCCAAAATATTAATATAATTTTAATTTTAGTTTATTAGCACCTCATAGGATTTGAACATGTAGCTAGAGAAACCATAATGAACTTCCTAAATCAGTCATGGAGGGGATGGATGATAGAACGTGAAGATGGGGAACCTGAGCTTCCCATGCAGTTTGTGATCCTTTATATCCTGATCCTTTCTTCATCATGCCCTCATGAAAGACTATGGATTCTTTATGGAAGAGACTACATTTTTTCCTTTTTTTAAAAAAATAATCTAGCATGGTAAAAAGTGTCTAATATATGCCAAATAAATTGATGAACAGATGAATTAATATACATCTAATTTATTTCTGTGTGGATGCTTAACTTGTAAGACAAGATTTGACATGATCCTAGTCACCTTCCAGTCTTTGGTTTTTCTTGTTCTTACCATTAGTCACTGTATTTTAGCCGCATTCGTCTAGGGGGAAAAATTATTCCTGCTACAGTCTCTGAACTTGCTACTGTTTCCTCTGCTTTAAATGCATTGTTGCCAAATCTCCACATTTTCTTCATATTTACTTTCTCAACATTCAAGCCTCAGCCTAATTGTTGAAGTAAATTCAGATTTACTTCAAATTTACTTTCTCAACATTTAGGCCTCAGCTAAAATATCACTGATTTAAAGAGGCCTTTTCTTGTAAGACTGTCTAAGTTAGCAGCCCTTCACCAAAACCCAGTTGCTCTAGTTCATCCATTACTTAGTTCTTTTTTTTAAATCTCATCTCACTTATCGATACCTATAATAATTTTAGTGAAATATTTGGTTATTACTGCACTAGAGAAGGAATATTTTATTTTTTCCCAAACTTTATCCTCAAGATGGTGCCTGACACACAGAACATGCTCCATAAACACTTCTTGAATATTTAAGTTAATGAATAAGTATGATGTGTGTCTACTATACTATGTTGGTTAAGTGTTTTATTACTATCTTTCTGATAAAGTCCTGTTTGGTAGGATTTGCTGATTTCTACAAGATAGCTAGATACTTCCAGTATAGCCAATTTCAGGCTACCAATGTCATGTCATGTCACCGAGCTTGGAATTGGGAAGTTATGTACATAATTTCCCCTTTTAATCCTGTGCTAGCTGGCTTGAGCTGGCTCCAACATACCAAAATTATTTTCCTCCATCAAGTGAATGCTCATTGACAACGTTAGGATGCATAGCCTTTAAATATTTCCAAGTTCTGCAACCTACATTTCCCAACCTATTTGCTGCCAGTTCACTAGACCTGCTGATCGCATGTGCTCATTTGGTTGCTAATTTTCCATCTGCATGTCCTTCCCTTCTCTCTCTAGCAAATGCCTACTAATACTTTAAGATGAAACTCAAAAGTAACCTGTATTTCATAGTTTCCATCAACAAATAATGTTTCCTATATACCCAAATAACTATTTGATTGACCTATGTTTTTATATTCCTTATTTAGTTATGTGTTATAGCAAGGCATGCATATGGGACTATAGATGCCTGTGGACAGAGGACATATTACCCTCGTCTGTACATTACCAGCATATAGTAGAATGCCTAACACATAAGGAAATCAATAAATATTTGTTTAATTTACTGGAATTTTAATAGTTTAGTGGATTTCAGGTCAAGTAATAGTTCTTGAAAATGAAAATACTACTAGTTCAGGTCCCTTATCAATAAAGAAAGCACTGGGGCATCTAGGTGGCTCAGTTGGTTAAGCATCCAACTCTGTTGCAGCTCAGGTCATGATCTCAGGGTCCTGGCATCTGCCCTGCGCTTTTTGTTCCAGGCTTAGTGCAGAGTCTGCTTGTCTTTCTCTCTCCCCTTCTATTCTTTCTCCTCTGCTCCTTCCCTGCTCACACTAGCTCTTGTGGATGGCGCTCTCTCTCTCTCAAATGTGATTCATTTTATTTTTTATTTTATAAATAAAATCTTAAAAAAATAAGAAAGCATATTTTTTTATTACCTTATCTGTGATGTACAGCTCCGCAACAAGTTGGAGAGGCACAAATTGTTCTTTCCTTAAGAGTAAGAGGTAATTACCAGAGGGTCGGAGGGTAGGGGGATGGGTTAAATAGGTGATGGGGATTAAGGAGTTCACTTGTTGTGATGAGCACAGGGTGATGTATGGAAGTGTTGAATTACTATATTGTACACCTGAAACTAATATAACGCTGTATGTTAACTAACTGGAATTTAAATCAAAACTTAAAAAATAAAAGAGTTCGTTAAATCAAAACCTAAAAAAAAGAGTTGTCAACAAAATAGTAAAAAAAAAACACCTAAGTGAAGGAGGCATGCACACTCCTATATTGCAAATCCTCCACTAATCCACCCAAAATCATTTTAAAATTCAGCCTTTGAAAAATGGTCCATTATAATCACAATATGCATTTTTAAAGTAATATTACTTATGAAATATGATTCATAGTTTTCCTTAAAAATGAGCCTTCATCCTTAAAATATCCCAGCCCACTTAGGATTCTCTGTGTAGGGTTCTGCAATCAAAGCCAAAGTCAATAAGAAAGTATAATCTTTGTTTCCACTGAAACTTTGTAGATAGTGATAACATGTATTCTATATCAGGATTCCATTATTCTTCAGTCAATTAGCCAAATATCATCATACTACAATCCCAGCAAACCACATTATCAGGATTTCTATAAAGAAAAAAAAAGGAGAATAATGATTTTTAAGAGAACTAAAAATCAATGCTGTATAAAGGATATCTTAGGAAACCCCACTAATTAATGAGAACTTTATAGGAGATGCAAACAACAGANCCACTAATTAATGAGAACTTTATAGGCGATGCAAACAACAGATTTTATTAATCAATCTTGGTTTACAGTAAAGTGAGTATATGTAGCTTCCCAAGTGATAAAAGATTCACAAAAATGCTTCAGCATATAAACATTTTTTAGTGTATACTTATTTCCAAGAACCATGTTAGTTTACTAATATCCTCTGAATTCATTTTTTTATTGTTATATAACAGATTTACCACACATTTAGCAGCTTAAAACAGCATATTATCTTAAATTTTCTGTGGTCAGAATTCTAATCAAGATTTAGTTAAGTCTTGTGTTCCTGCCCTCACAGGCTGAAATTATGCTGTTGTTCAGATTCTGTTCTCATTTGGAGGCTGTATTGAGGAAAAATCCACTTCCAAGTTCTTTCCACTGGCAGAACTTATTTCATTGTGGTTGTATGACCAAAAGCATGTCTCCTTATTGGCTATTGTCTAGAGGCCACCCTGAGCTCCTAGAAGCATCCTACAGTGATTTTCTTGCCACACACACTGCTGTCTCCTTCTGGTAGCATGCAGTTTGATTGTTTTTTCAAGGCCAACGGAAGAGCATCTCCAGTGGATACACACACACGTGCGCACGTGCGCGCGCACACACACATTAATATGACTCTAATACCATCATCTTTGCCATATAATATAACCTCATCAAGGCAGTGGCATCTCTACACTTTTGCCATATTCTGTTGGCTAGAAGCAAGTCATAAGAACCACCTACATTCAAAAAGAGGGAATTCTACAAGGTTGTCCATCACTGGGAGTCAACTTGTGATGTTCATGCCATGCTCTCATAGCACTACAATAGCCTGTTGTTCCTACATGGAGAGAGTGAGTAAGGAGTGTTGGTAGAATGAAAACAGATTTTCAGTAACTAATATATTTTCATGATAGATAGTTCGAAACTATAGATAGTTTCAAACTATCTCAATCTTCCCCATTGAACAAAAAGCCCAGAGTCCATTTTTGTCAAACTCTGAAGGAGCATATTTTATTTCATTCTGTGAAGGAGAATTATCTGGGACATTTTCTGACATTTTTATTTACTGGAAAAATAAAAGTAAAGTCTTACCAATTAAATTGTTGAGAAAAATGGATGTCAGGTTTTTTTCTAGACTTAAATAGTATTTTTTTTTTTTTGGTCCCCCAAATCAGGTTGTCAGTATAATACGAAGGACTGTGTTTGGCAGTAAAACATAGCAGGATTTGGTGGCTTTTCTGGATGTTTAATAGTGTATTTTCTAAATGATATGATCTCCCACATTTACCAGTTTTTAACTGGCATCATTTTATTTGACCTTGCTAATTTCAATGAACTCTATCAGGCACCATACTCATCACTTTAACATTCTTCATTTTAACTTTTTTTTTCTTCCTCTTTTTATTCCAGTGTTTTGTGTTCCTTCTGCACTTTCACTATTCCTGTCCCAGTGTATCAGTGTCATGCATTAGCAATTTTCTTGAATAAGGCAGGGCACGCCGTGAGTTTCATCATTTATATTAACTGCTCTTTTTGGCTGGTGTTTATTTCAATCTCAATACTCATCTGAGGTATAGAGGTGAGAAAAAAAAACAGAAAAAATGATAGCACTTTCCTTCAACTAACAACATGCAGTAGAGATTCAAGATAATTGAAACAGATAGACACAATAAAGCAATTAAATTTTTACTTCTTTTTTTTTAATTTAGCTTCTGGCACTCAACTAATACAAATCCTACACACAGACAAGGTAGGATAGGGCCTGAGATAAAGAAGATTGAGAAAGCTTCACAACAATAAAACTAAATCTAATTTTATTTTTATTTGACTTTCAACCAGGAGACCAAATGTTGAAATCAAAACAAACCCTAAGGCTTGTACAAGCCAGTATCCAATGTATTCAACAAACCAGCAACTTGCAGTATTGTGTTGAATAAACAGTTTCATGTCTGATGGAGAAAATAAAGCAAAAACTTGAAACAAATTCAGCTCAAATTTGGATTACAAATTTTGATTGTATACAAAGGGAAACAAAAACAACAAAATAAAAACTAAAACTAAACTAGCAGACCAGTAGAGAAACTAAGCTATTTTTGGTTGTGAGGATAAGTCCTAAATATATTAAGATTTATATATGGATTTTGATTTACTCTACAATTCTATGAACTGGAAGAATTCCTTTCAAAAATTAATTTAACTGTAAATGGAATTACATGAAGTTATTTTCAGATAGTATTTGATAGTATAACTGTTACTATGCTGCTTTTTTTCATGATCCTAACAAATACATATTTTCCACAATTTTTCCCATTCATGTTCTTTTAATATCAGCCCCAAATCCTGAGGTCCATCACAGATTTGTATAATTTCCATTTAGTTTCAGGATATATATCCTTAGTTTTGAAGACTATATTTAGATGTATCTCATCTTTCTTTTTTTCCCCACTAATAATATTTTTTATTATATTATGCTAGTCACCATACAGTACCTCCCTAGTTTTTGATGTAAAGTTCCATGATTCATATGTCATCTTTCTTATCTGTGAAATTTAAAAAAAAAATAGTTTCAAAAAATGCACATTAAATTATGGGTTGTATAAGGTTAATTTTCCAAAGTTCAGGATATCAAATTAATGAAAAAATACAAAAAGAATGAAGTGCAACAATTATAAGTATTAAAGCAATATATTTAGGNGCCCTGAGCCAAAGGCAGAAGCTTAACCGCTGTGCCACCCAGGCGCCCCTATGCTATTTTCTTTGTATTCTGCTTCTGTCTCAAGTGATCTTATTTTCCCCATTGTCATTGTTATCACATTACTCCTAACTGTCATCATTTCTTATCTCTACTACTTCACTAGCCTGACAATACCTTTTTCAACATTCTCTTACGTTCCTCAGATCTTCTTTATTTTAGTAACCGGGGTCAATGGTATTATAATTAATAGTGTTGTGCGGGGACCGTAGTAGCTATATTTGTGGCCAGCATAGCCTAATATATGGAGTTGTCCAACCATCATGTTGTATACCTGAAACTGTTGTAACATTGTGTTTCAACTATACTTCAATAAAAAGAAAGAAAATCAGATTACATTATTTTTGGTTTTAAAATCCTTCAATGGTTTTGTGATAAACTAAGGGTGACATTAAAAAGCCTCAGCATGACTCATAGACTTTTGCTTGTCCTTGTCCCTGAATATCTCCCCATCTTTTTCAAGCCACATTCATTTTGTTCACTTTGTTTTGGTTGTACCATTACTGCCTGTTGTATCTCTTACTACTCCAGTACCTTCTCTCTTTCAACCTCTTCACATAGTATATTCTTACCCATCTTCTGACCAAACGTTTGATCAATTATTACTTTATTCTTCACCCTATTATAGATTATGTCCTGTTATGACTTTGCATGTCACATTGTTCTGAGTAATTTTCATTTATATCACTTTTACTTTAATGTTATTTGTATGATTATTAACTTATTGCCATTATCTCCCTCCAGATATTAAGGAGTATAAACCCAGAAAATGTATTTGTTCCTTCCTCTATTCCCACTTATCTGGCACTGGGCTACTTCATAACAGGCAAAGAAAATTATTGTTGACTAAATTAGTAGTGGGCTAAAGATTAGCCTGTGTTATAATAAAGATTTAATATTCAAATAATGTTACAATTCTCTAGTGTGATATATTTTAGAGAAATAACAGAGGAGTCATTGGAATTTAAAGTTAGAATAAATCTTAAAGTCT
>NC_048219.1:159737435-159738791 GCF_002007445.2 Ailuropoda melanoleuca | reverse complement strand
AAAAAAAACAGAAAAAATGATAGCACTTTCCTTCAACTAACAACATGCAGTAGAGATTCAAGATAATTGAAACAGATAGACACAATAAAGCAATTAAATTTTTACTTCTTTTTTTTTAATTTAGCTTCTGGCACTCAACTAATACAAATCCTACACACAGACAAGGTAGGATAGGGCCTGAGATAAAGAAGATTGAGAAAGCTTCACAACAATAAAACTAAATCTAATTTTATTTTTATTTGACTTTCAACCAGGAGACCAAATGTTGAAATCAAAACAAACCCTAAGGCTTGTACAAGCCAGTATCCAATGTATTCAACAAACCAGCAACTTGCAGTATTGTGTTGAATAAACAGTTTCATGTCTGATGGAGAAAATAAAGCAAAAACTTGAAACAAATTCAGCTCAAATTTGGATTACAAATTTTGATTGTATACAAAGGGAAACAAAAACAACAAAATAAAAACTAAAACTAAACTAGCAGACCAGTAGAGAAACTAAGCTATTTTTGGTTGTGAGGATAAGTCCTAAATATATTAAGATTTATATATGGATTTTGATTTACTCTACAATTCTATGAACTGGAAGAATTCCTTTCAAAAATTAATTTAACTGTAAATGGAATTACATGAAGTTATTTTCAGATAGTATTTGATAGTATAACTGTTACTATGCTGCTTTTTTTCATGATCCTAACAAATACATATTTTCCACAATTTTTCCCATTCATGTTCTTTTAATATCAGCCCCAAATCCTGAGGTCCATCACAGATTTGTATAATTTCCATTTAGTTTCAGGATATATATCCTTAGTTTTGAAGACTATATTTAGATGTATCTCATCTTTCTTTTTTTCCCCACTAATAATATTTTTTATTATATTATGCTAGTCACCATACAGTACCTCCCTAGTTTTTGATGTAAAGTTCCATGATTCATATGTCATCTTTCTTATCTGTGAAATTAAAAAAAAATAGTTTCAAAAAATGCACATTAAATTATGGGTTGTATAAGGTTAATTTTCCAAAGTTCAGGATATCAAATTAATGAAAAAATACAAAAAGAATGAAGTGCAACAATTATAAGTATTAAAGCAATATATTTAGGAAAAATAAAGAGGCAAAAAAAGTTGACAAGTTCCAATTAGCATCTCAAATTTAATGTGTTCAAAACTCAACTTATGATCTTCTCCTCTAAGTTTGATCCTCCCCTAATATTCCCAATCATAATAAATGACATTTCCATTTTTCATGTGTCTCAGACTAGAAATCTGGGTGTCATCATTAAAATTTTTCTCATACAAACTGCCTGCATCCAACCTATCACCAAGTTATGCTATTTTCTTTTTTTTTTTTT
>NC_048219.1:159703665-159737294 GCF_002007445.2 Ailuropoda melanoleuca | reverse complement strand
GCCCTGAGCCAAAGGCAGAAGCTTAACCGCTGTGCCACCAAGGCGCCCCTATGCTATTTTCTTTGTATTCTGCTTCTGTCTCAAGTGATCTTATTTTCCCCATTGTCATTGTTATCACATTACTCCTCATCATTTCTTATCTCTACTACTTCACTAGCCTGACAATACCTTTTTCAACATTCTCTTACGTTCCTCAGATCTTCTTTATTTTAGTAACCGGGGTCAATGGTATTATAATTAATAGTGTTGTGCGGGGACCGTAGTAGCTATATTTGTGGCCAGCATAGCCTAATATATGGAGTTGTCCAACCATCATGTTGTATACCTGAAACTGTTGTAACATTGTGTTTCAACTATACTTCAATAAAAAGAAAGAAAATCAGATTACATTATTTTTGGTTTTAAAATCCTTCAATGGTTTTGTGATAAACTAAGGGTGACATTAAAAAGCCTCAGCATGACTCATAGACTTTTGCTTGTCCTTGTCCCTGAATATCTCCCCATCTTTTTCAAGCCACATTCATTTTGTTCACTTTGTTTTGGTTGTACCATTACTGCCTGTTGTATCTCTTACTACTCCAGTACCTTCTCTCTTTCAACCTCTTCACATAGTATATTCTTACCCATCTTCTGACCAAACGTTTGATCAATTATTACTTTATTCTTCACCCTATTATAAATTATGTCCTGTTATGACTTTGCATGTCACATTGTTCTGAGTAATTTTCATTTATATCACTTTTACTTTAATGTTATTTGTATGATTATTAACTTATTGCCATTATCTCCCTCCAGATATTAAGGAGTATAAACCCAGAAAATGTATTTGTTCCTTCCTCTATTCCCACTTATCTGGCACTGGGCTACTTCATAACAGGCAAAGAAAATTATTGTTGACTAAATTAGTAGTGGGCTAAAGATTAGCCTGTGTTATAATAAAGATTTAATATTCAAATAATGTTACAATTCTCTAGTGTGATATATTTTAGAGAAATAACAGAGGAGTCATTGGAATTTAAAGTTAGAATAAATCTTAAAGTCTGCGAGGTCATCCTTTAATACCAGTCAGTCTCAGAATAAGATGCTTGTTCGATATCATGCCATTGGTTAAAGTCAAAGCAAGGACAAAAAGTGAGATCTTTCATCTTCTAGTCCAGTGTCTGTGCTATTTGTAGTCTGGATCTTACTACCATGACTATATAAATTTCTTTAACCCTTACTAATTTGGGTATTACTTTTTTATCTACAGGTCATTTATGCCTGTAAGAAACTACTCTTTGATTTCCAAAATATCACTAGATGCACATTTTTCTACATCTCTAACCTCCCTGGTTTTTTTTTTTCCTACGTGTTCCTTAAATATAACTGTTATTCAAAGTTCTGTTTCTTTTCTCCTTCACTTTTCATATTCTGTAACAATTCAGGATGAATCCGTATACTTCAAATCTTTCAAGTACTTTGTATAAGACAGTTGAACCAAAATTTAAATCCCAATGTAATCTGTTTTCCTGTTTTCATGAACCAAATAACTATCTACTGGATATTTCTAGTGGTAGAAGTTGGAAATAGTGGTAGTAATTGAAAATCTTGTAAGATCCTAAACAAAATAAGAATCATCATATACTCTCCAAAATAATCTTTTCCAACCTGAGATTTGATGTACAGTATTGTCATTCTTCTGCATGCCAAAGTCTTTGACAGGTAAGAAGTCACTCACACTCTCTTCTTCATCCCAGTCAACTTGGCATCAACTTTTCTGGACTCTCTCATTTAAATATTTCCAGGCTCTGCCTCTTCCTATTTATCCCTGCTGTCATAGCCTTGCTTCTACTGCTCCACTTCTCTTAATTATTCCGTCAAATTTAACTGATCAACTAGTTATGTCTTCTTTAAGCTACACTTCATGGTACATTTAGGTTCCTTTTTAAGCTAAAAGTTTATTATGCTGTTCTTAATCAGGTAGTTTACCAGTGAATATTTCACCTGTCTTTAATATAAAATGCAAATATTTTAGTTTATCCCTTATGATTCTTGGTCACAAGTGACAAAACCCAACTCAAATTAATTTGGAACAACAATAACAAAAAGAAATGTATTGTTTCATGGAATCAAAGGAAAGCATCAACAAACTACCAGAAAGGCAAAGATAAAGCTGGACATCAGATATAACTAAACACAGGGACTCAAACACCATTGAGATACTCTCTCCTTCTTTGTTCTCTAAATTTCCCTAAATATTAGCATAATTCTATTGCACTTGCACTCACTTTTTTGAAATGAGGGAGAACTTTAGTTATAGATTAGCCCTCAGAATTACATGAAATAGTACCTTTTCTTTCATTTGAGATTATGATGTCTAGTTTTCTAAAACATCTTTTGTTTAAATAGTAACAAAAAGGAGGATGATTAGGGCCAAAGAAAAGGAATAATAGGAAAAGAAATACCTTCAAATTACTAAATTTCAAATATAAACCTAAAGTTCTTAAATAAGGATAAGAAATTTAATGTGTGTGTGTGTGTGTGTGTTTGTCCTACTTCAGTCAGATTACAAAGTTTGAACTTTATTTTCTTTTTAATAGTGTAAAGTGACTTGCAAGAGAAGCTGCAAACATCTTTCAGGGGAAGAAAATAATTGTGGTTTCAGAAAATATTTACAGTACAACGTTGTTCCTGCAGTTTTGTTCAATAAGAGACCACTGTGTTGCTGTTGTTCAAAATGTGAAGCCAAATTTTTCCTACTGCTGTTTTGTTAGCAGAGTCACAAAATTGACAATGGCATCCAAAAGAAAGTAGTATTTCTCAGTACTCCTTAATTTCCATATGTAGCCACAGAACTTAGCACAGTATGCATCTGAATCTAATTTGCTTCCTTTCTTATTCGTACATAAAATATATGGTTTCTAAATTGGTTTAATGGAAGCAATTATCAGAACCATATTCACTAGAAGTTCTGTGTGTGAGGAAAATCCATAAAAATACAAAATATATTTTCTAGATAGACTTGAATAACCATCTTAGCTCAAGAAGTAAGCAGAAAAATGCTATGTGATTGAACAGCATTCTTATTAATCTATCCTGAATTCAGTGTATTCTATTAGAGTCTAAACTCCTTGGGGAATGCTGGGACATTATTTTAATACTAAATTCTCATTACCACAAGTAAAAAAAAAAAAGTGCCGATCATTTCATATAGTCAGTATTTACTGTGTGAAAACCTTATAAAATAAGCTGGTAAATATTTAAGTTATACCAAGAAGGGCTCTTCTTTTCCAAAGTCAAATTTAAAACAATTTGTTATTGACCCAGGAATTGAAAAGTCATGAAGAGCCAACAGTCCATAGCAAGTGGGCCATGCATATTTGAATGGCATCTGCATCGCACAGCCTCTGGGTCTAAACAGTTTGTGTTTCCCAGTAATCCTGAGTGTCTAAGATAGAACAGCTGATTTTTGAGTTTCAGTTTTATCTATTTCAGTAACACCAGTTCTTCCCAAATATATGGAACATCTTTCCTACTCTGTCTTTTCATGCCAAATTTATACCTTATGTATTGTGCTTTTAACTTGAATTTTCTAGCCCGTGGATTACAGAGTAAGGCAGCCATGCTAAACTTTTGTTCTAGAAGGATAAGGATAGAGATACTTATAGTGCTTATTAAGAGAGGACATTTAATCTAGATAGAGTGTTGAGAATTAAAAGGCTTTCCTGAAGCTGTTACATTGTTTGAAATATGAAAAAGGAGAATGGGTGGTAAGAAGATTGGTGATAGTAGGTAGAAGGATTCATATATGCAAATCTACTTATTGATCTCTTATTTGTACAAATATAGGAATGTTATTTCTAGTCAATTCTTAAATTATAGCCCTCACTCTATTTTTCATGAGGTCTCATAAAAAATCAAAAATGAAGTTACTTCTCATAAGCTTAAATTGAACAAAATTACAGGGAGAAAAAGGAAATATTTTCTCCAAATCTTTCTGGGCAAAATGTGGAAGGCGTCAGAAACTTAAGAGAAATTACAAATATTTCAGGATAAAAGTTGATTAGAAATGCAAGAACCTAGAGGTAGTTTTGAAAAGTATTGTAAAATTTGAAGTACTTGTTAAATTATTCAAGTATAAAAAGGTAGTGATAAAAATGTAATTCAAATTTGCCCCTGGATCTCTCTGTTGACTGAAATAAGTAACTCTTATGTTAAAACTGTACTTCTTAGGTATGAAAATTCGAAAGCAAAAAGTAGAAACTTTCCATTGCCCTTTGTAAATAGTCTAACAGTGTGTTTTAATATTCCCTGTAAATGATCATGTCTGGAAACGCTACCCATTTGTTGGCAAAAGGCAGAATTTAAAAGTTGTTAGGCAGAAGTCAACCTGCAAATAAACACTAAGTAATTAGTCTCTGTGTATAATTCACAGAGAGGCTACTGATATGAGGATAATTAAACAAAACTAATATTTTATTAAATAAAATCATCATTTCTCATCTCCTTTATATTTGCACAATATTTAGAGAGGTTACCCAATACACAATTACACAATATTTAGAGAGATTATCCCAATAGTCAGGATCTACCATAGTTAAGCAAATTATCTTTTATGCCATTTCTCTTAATAGCATCCATCTACGTAGATATTTTCTAGAAAGTATGAAATTCTTCTGCTTTGTTTCTTTCAATTAGATTTTACATTTCCCTAATTTGTTCACATCTTGCATTTTCAATGATCACAAATGTAAACTATTTCAAACTATTCCCTGATTTCCTGAGCAGGAAGTAATTATCCTTTCATATCAATCTCTTTAAAATGTTTGTCATTTGTATACTGCCTATTAGATTATAGTTGTTAGTAATAATTTGGATATTGTTGTATAATCTCCACTACTAGATTTTAATTTCTCTTAAGACAATCAATCATTTACTTTTTCTCATTCACACTTAAAGATACCTTCTAGGTACAAGATTACTAGGTAGTAATCTTTTTAGTAAATGTTGCATGAATAAATATTCTGACTATATAAAGAGACAGAGTATCACATGATTTTTTTTATTAATTCTAAAAATACACACCAAAAATGTCAAGATGCCTTGATTAAAGTCTCTGATTAATTATCATTAGGAAAATTTGTAAATAACCTTATTACAGAATTGTCATCTTCAGTTTCTTTTCATTTATACTTAGAACTCATGTCAAATGATGACATTCCAGAATTCAGGACCAGTCATTAGTAGTCATTATAAACAGGGTAGTATGAAATATGTTTTGATTATAAGCAGCTTTATGTATGTAATCAAAACAAATTATGACACTTAACATTTAATCAAAAATCACTTCTCATGAACAAGTTATTTTGTACAATTTTTCTTTGCTTTTTTAGTTACTAAATGACTATAAAATGGTTAGCATTGTGAGGTAAATTCTATGTTTAGCACTTTAATTATATACCAGTCTTTTATTTTGGATAATGTGTTATGTTTAAACAAATGTTATATTTTATTGACTAAGTCATTATAGAAATTTATGCAGTGACATATAAAATATAATTCTATCTTCTGGAGGGTAACAGATTTGAAAATCTTCCATAAAGGCAAAACTGTCTTTTCCTAATTATGGTATAGCTTCTAGATATGTTTATAATCAATATGAACAAAGAAAAAAATTTTGACCAGTATTTTGTCTTTTTACATGTATATTATATTATATTTGAAATTATTTTGTAATGTGATTTATATCATTAATGTAGTTTATAAAATCTTTTTTAAATGTATGTTAATTAATGATACCTTCTAAATGAGTAAGTTTTCCTTCAAGTTTCACTAAAAGGTTTTGTTTGAATAATACTAGTAAAATAATACAAATTTACATTTTCATTTCTTCTCTCATATATCTGATTTATCATTGATGTGAAAAGGTTTTTACAAACTGAAAAAAAGACAAAATTCTAATTAAAATTATTTTAAAATCCATAAATAAAATACAAAATAAATTCAAATGGAAATTTAAAAATTGATAAAATAATCTGTAAGCTTATATACCAGAAAATAGTGGATTACTCGAATATAGTTTCTTATAATTCATATATTTTAATGTTTGTGTTAATAAATTAATGTAAAAGAGTATAAAAGCACACAACAGACAAAATCACAAAAAGGAAGGTAAAATGATGAAATATATTAAAATTCATTCCCAATGAAAAGATATAATTGAGAGCAGAATTTTTCAAACTTGCTTAAAAAATTAAAATGTATTTGTGAAAAACCACTAAATTTATTAACTTTTTCTCTCTTATCTGGACACATATCTGGACAATATAGACAATTGTGTTTTCCTAATCTCATATAGAAAGTTTTTACATTTTTACTATCAAATATAATGCCTAAGTATAACCTTCTAGTTTGCTAACCCTTGTTTTTACTCATGAAGACTGTTCAATTTTTTTGACATGCTTTTATGTATATATAGAGAGAATGGTGTAATTTTTAAAAATTTTTGTTCATCTTGGAAATTAAATTGAATAATATGTGTTTTTAAATGTGCATTCCTTTAAAATAAGCGACTTATGCATCTACTATTTTGCTATTTTTTGTTTTAATGTTTTTTAATACTGGATTTGAGTAATACCTTTCTCTCTAAGCAAGCTGTAGTTTTATATTCCACAGTTTTTGATGCTTATTTTTTAATCATTCAGTTTAAATTGATTACTAATTTCAATTGTATCTTTTCTTTAGTCCATCTGTTATTTAAAAGCATATTTCAAATCAAACATATAAGGATTTTCATGATATCTACTTTTAAACTGTTTCTCTAGTTTATCCAACCAAATGTCAGTCTTTAAATTTTGAGGCATGTTTATAGTAGCATATATGAGGAATTTTTTTTTTTTAATTATCTGATGTGCTTGAAAGGATTGAGTTTTCTGTAGTTGGTAAGAATTCCCTATATTGATATTAATTCAAATTGTTAACCACATTTTTAAACTCTTATCTGCTCTTAATTTTTTTCCCTATTTTCATTAACTTTCTGAGGAATATGTGTCAAAAGGTCCTAGCATAATTTTCTACTTATCAGTTATTTTCTAGTAGACTCTTTGATATTTGCTTTTTATTTATGAAGGCCATGTTAGTAAATATGCATAATAATTTAGAATTGTTTTATTCTTGGTGAATTAAACTTTTTATCATAGTGAAATGTCCTTCTTTATTTCCAATAATGCTTTTTGTGTTGATGTTCACTCTGATATTAGTATAACTTTACTATGTTTCTTTTGTTAGTATTTTCAGGTTATATCTTTTACAAACTTTTTTTTTTTCATCCAGTTAGTGTTCTGATACTTTAGATAGGTATCTTATACACAGAAGGTAGTCGAGTCATGTTACTTGTTTCTTTTTTAATTTATAATTCAGTGTGGTTATATTGGTGTTTTAATTGAAATATGAAGTACAAATATATTTACTGTAACTAGTATAATTTTTTAAATCTACCACATTTCTCTGCTTTAATTGATGTGCTTTTGCTATGCTGTTTTTTCCTCTCTCTTTGCCTTTCTTTGCATTACCTAGATAATTTTTATTACATTTTTTCCTGTTACTTTGGAATTTATATACAGTTTTATGTTTTTAAGATGTTATTCTGGACTAGATTATGACATGCATCATTACCTTATGAATTATTATTATTATTCTAATATTAATGGCACATTTACATCTCCCCAGGTAATAAAAGGACATAAGAACACTTTTAACTCCATTACAGAACCTTTTTGACATGCATGTCCTTTTATTTCATGTTTTAACAATTTTCTGTATTTTTCAAACTCTCCTGCACAATATTTTTACTTTTCTACAGTCAGTATATTTAAAGATTAATCTATAGAGTTTATCTTTCCTATTGCTCTTTTTTGTTACTCTTTATTCAAAAAATTGTATTCAGGGCCAATATATCATAATCAGGGTGAGATATACTTCCTGTCTAAAACAACTAAAAAGTAGACAAAATATATGAAGCAATAATTTTTAAGATTGGCCAATGACAGTGATTTCTGAACCTGGGAAATTTGTAAGATAATTCTACAAAAGCTGCAGCTTACTACCTTGAAAGTGTTTCCAGGGCACGGGACAGAAAAGGAGAACCCAAGCAACAAATTCTCAGGGAAGGATACTAGAGATGGAGAGCTGCACTGAGAACACTCCAGAGATCTGCAGATGCCCTCTTAATATAGTCAATAGAGTACTGATGAGTGCAACTTGGTGGGGAAATTACTTAGGCTGGGAAAGAGCACCAAAAAGGGTTAAAGAGAACAGTATACAGGGCTCAAACAGGGTCAAGAATAGACCCTGTTCCCATTATTTTGGCTGGAAAACCTCATATTTTACAACACACTGGGCAGAGTACTCAGATTTTATCCAATAGTTACGATTAATCAGGTCCAGATAAAATACTTCTTCAGTACACAGTGAAAAATCTTAAAGGCAATGGCATAGCAGTTTCCATGTAATTAAATGCATCCCAGATCAAAGCTCAAGAAGAAGAGTAATAAAAAATATCCAGCACCCAACAAAATAAAATTCACTATGTCTGGCATCCAATCAAAGATCACTTAGGATACAAAAAACAGGAAACTACCCAAAACAATAAGGAGAAAAGTGAATTAACCAAACTAATGATGAAATAAGCAGGGGTTAGAAAGAGTAGAAAGGGATATCAAACCAATTAGTATATAGTGTTCTATTAGTTCAAAAAGTTAGAAGAAAGATTGAACATATTTTACAGAATATAGAAGACAAAAAAATATTCAAAATTGAGAGGTAAAAGCTACCGTGGTGAGATGAAAATGTTACTGGAGGGAATTCATGACAGATTTGGCATTGCAGAGGAAAAGATTAGTGAATTTGAAGACACAGTAATAGAAACTATGCAAACCTAAACTAAGAGAAAAATGAGTCAAAAAATAAATGAAATATACAGAGAATCAGTGACTTTTAGGGCAACTTCAGGAGCTCTAATACATGTGTTATTAGAGTCAATGAACAGAATAGGAAGAGGACTAGAAAGATATTAAGAAATTATGGCCCCAGGAATTCAATGAAAAGCCATTATAATATTTTAATAGTTATAAATTTGATATTTCAAGACACATTAATGAAGTCAACATTGGAAAGGTTAGAACATACTTAAATAATCTTATATTTATAATATTAAATATTTTTACTTTGAGTTACGTATGTTAAGAACAACATAATCATTTTAGTGTTTTTCAAAAGTCTTCATTAGGCTCTGTTGTTGAATCCTTAGAATGCAATATATTTTCATCCAAAGTGGTTCTTTTACTTGTTTTCAAACTCAAAATGGCATCTTTTCTCTCAGAACCATATACTCATAACAAGAACATCAAGGAAAGGGGACGCCTAGGTGACTCAGTCAGTTAAGCATTCTGCCTTCAGCTCAGGTCATGATCCCAGTGTCCTGGGATCCAGCCCTGCATCCTGGTTCCTTGCTCAGCGGGGATCCTGCTTCTCCCTGTCCCTCTGCCTGCCACTCCCCCTGCTTGTGCTCTCTCTTTCTAATAAATAAATAAAATCTTAAAAAAAAAAAAAAGATCACTAAGGATGGTTCACATCCTTTCTCCTAGCTTTGAGGAAGGACATCAACAACAGGCTTCATTGGTGTTTTTTTTTCTTTCTTTCTTTCTTTCTTTCTTTCTTTCTTTCTTTCTTTCTTTTTTTTTTTTATGACACACATATATTACTATATAGAGACCTTTAAGTCTGTGATTCCCAAATCTGGCTTACCAGCAAATACCACTTGGATTTCAGTTAACTTAAATTCTTATCTTCACTCTAGCCCCATTAAATTAGTCACAAGTATGAGGCAGGGGATCAGGAATCATCAGTTTAATAAGATACCAATTTAACTCCTATGATCTCCCAGTTTCAGTAGTAAGTCTTCAGCGATGAAAGTATAATTCATTTTGAAATAATCAACCCATCATATTTCAAAAGGGAATGTGTTTGAGTCAAATCTCTAGCAATAGCTCCTAGACCACTGAAAGAACAATTGATTGGACAATATTTCAGATAAAACATCTGGAAATAACATTTGAACACTGTCATATAACCAGTACAAAATCCCATAAAATTTATAAATTAGTTTGGTATATATCATGTGAAATAAAATGTATTACTTAAATTGGAAATGAAATCATGTTACCCTATAAATTACATGCATTAGTATTATTTTTAATAGTGATAAGGAGGAATCATCCATAAAACTTGATAATATAGGTTTTAGAGATTATCAATAATTTTTAATGATACATAGCATTTTGTGCTATTCATTTGCCAACAGTAAGAAAGTCTACAAAATGCAGCTTGTTGCATTACTTGTCTGAAATACCATATTACTTTTCTGGCTTAATCAACCATTTAAAGGAACTAGAGAGAAATATACATTCGTGTTTGTATTAAAACCATAAAAAAGTGTTTCATAAAAACAATTTAACATGTTTTGATTTGTTTGAGGGTACCATGTAAAATATTATTTTAATCTACTCAAGATTTTTTTCAGTTCTATCAATTCTGATATCGTTAAAGCCCTTGTCTAAAAATCTTCTATTAGTATGTTAGTATTTGTGTAATTTTAGATGCTAATGGATTAAGGGACTCATACATATTATGAAAAAAAAAAAGGAAAATCAATTTTAAAGCCAAGATTTTCGATTCCCAGCTAATTGATTTATTAAACAATAACAATTTTATTTATATGGTAACCAAAATTAAAGCTTCAAAATAGCAAATACTAATAAGCAGAAAGTTTTGTGTAAAGATTTGCAAAATTCAATTTCTTATTTTCAGTGATTAAGAAGGCAAGTGGATACTGGTTTGGGCATTATCTTGGATTGCTAGTGTCATATAATTTTGTAACTGAACTAATTCCCAAAGATCCTGGTCTAAAAATAATTTTATCAAAAAAAATAATTTTATCTATCATGTATATATTTAGTCAGTAAATATGTATTATTTTTTAGATTGTTCTAGGAAGCATGGCATTTTGGTACACTGCCGGATAAAGTAAGTACAAGTTGGTTTAAACTTGCTGAAAGATAGTGTATCAAGAATTTTGAATATCTTTGATTCAGGCATGCAGCATTTAAAATCCAACTCTAGGGGCGCCTGGGTGGCACAGCGGTTAAGCTTCTGCCTTCGGCTCAGGGCATGATCCCGGCATTATGGGATCNATTATGGGATCGAGCCCCACATCAGGCTCCTCCGCTATGAGCCTGCTTCTTCCTCTCCCACTTTCCCTGCTTGCGTTCCCTCTCTCGCTGGCTGTCTCTATCTCTGTCGAATAAATAAATAAAATCTTAAAAAAAGAAAAAACAAAACAAAACAAAACCAACTCTAAAGGAAAAAAAAAAAAAAAAGATGGGTTTTTACAAAAATTTAGCCAGAAGGATGTTCACTGAGCATTGTTGAAAGTAAATAATGAAGCATAGCATATTAAATAATAGGAACTATTATTTGGCTGCCGTTTCAACAATGACACACGAAATTAGAACCTCCTGCTAACTGAATCTAACCATGTTTTTCTTCATTACTCGCATTGTGGTAGCAGAGGCATCTTCTCCTTCTAAGAATAAGGTGTATAATCATGTTTCAGCTTACCTTGGCTCATATTCCAATAAGTATCTATTGGTTATTTTGGAGTTTGCCTGATTTCAGATCTTCATTTGTCCTGTTAATTTTTACTTCTTCCTGCTCAGATGTTAATATCAGGCAGATCTTATGACTCTTAATGAGCTCTACTTCTTTGTACTCTGTATTTTGAGGAGATACATTGAGGTCAAGTTTGTTGTAAATATGGTCCACAAGTGTGCCGTGTTTCTGTGCAGACTCAGGAAGATTCAAAATTGGCTTCTGTCACTGCTACCATGTTCCAAGAATTCCTATATTCATCATTTTAAACATGAGAAAATTTGATTTCTTCTTTTTAAAAATAGGTGAAAAAACTGGTAAAACATTTCCTAAAATAAATCTGTAACTAAGACAATGAAAAATTTAAAAAAGTTTTATCATGTATGTCTGCAGCTTAGTAATACAGAAGGTGAATTTGTTAATCGACTGTCATAATGATTAACATGTAGGTATTTACTGTAGATGCTCTTTCATTTTTGTTTGTTTGTTTGTTTCCATTTGATCTGCTTACTGTGGCATAGACAGTTTTTCTTTTAACTTTATTCACTGGGATGCATGTACCTTACAATCAATAAAAATTGCATGACCTTTGTGGGAAAGGATGTAAAAGTATCCATAAAAGCTGAGCAAATGCTGGGAACAGACTGATAAAATGGCTGCCTATAATTAGTGCTTGGATTTGAGTTAACAACACAAATTTGCATTTATGACTTTCAGCCATACACCTCACTCATAGGGTTTTTTTTTTTTTAAAAAGACTATTAAAGCAGTAATTGTAATGCTAATAAATTGTAGGTTACTATTATACTTTCTCTGTTTTACTCCTACCCTCAATCTCTCTGACTGATGATACGGCAATTCCAGCAAAAAAATTGGCAATGATACGACTGAATTAATTTTTTAGTACACTAATATGTCAATTATTAGCTTCAGAAATCATGAGGAATGGTAGACTAACAAGTACATAATATTAAATTATTATTAAAATGAAGATATTAGAACTGTAAAACCAGTAATAATGGGATCAGGTAAAAACCTATTATCATCAAGATCCTGTAATTGTTAAGAAAAGTTTTTGTTAATGCCAAGTAACAACCTCTGCAGTGCCTTTCCATTAGTTGGTTTTAATGATTAGGATTGCTATCTCCCACTATGTAACAAAATTGAAAGCTTGCTAGTATTAAATTGTAAACGCCTTCCCATAGCATGTAACAAAGAATTGCATTAGCTCTGCAGAACTTGGTACAGAGCGAGAACTTAATAAATGCTAACTGCTTATATTTTTAACTTGAAGTCCCAGCTTGCTGTATCCACAGTTTTCACATGCCCCCTTGCACTCTTGTGGGCACATAGAAAACATTGCTCATTTGAGATGGCTAGGGTGCTTTACTTTTCCGCAGACAAGATAAAGAAAGGAAAGGGAGAACTACGAAAAGCTGGGACCTAAAAGTCAAGCCTTTATTTAAAACATGTATCCGTTGGATTAATTTAGGTAAGGAGACTACATCAGTTCATCTCCTTCAGAATAGTTCCCCAAGAATTTTACTAAGGCTTCACATATATTTCCTCATTAACAGAACCTGCCTTTTATGGTGCTTATTCAACTCTTACTTTTTTGTTCCTTTCTCCAACCACCTCTCTTATGATTTTGTTCTATTTGTTAAAGTAGAAATAGCAATGCCTCCTGGTGCATAGCTCCCAGTTTTAAATACATAACACAATGTAGAACAGCTTGGCAAACCTTATTACATTGTACAAATGAGAGGAATATAATGACAATACTTCCCTGCCATACAATATTGAATTTACTCATATATAAGTTTTTCTTAGATATTTAATCCTATGAATTATTTAGTAGGTTGAAAGCTATTAGTATAGTTGGACAATTCAGCACTTTCAGGGAAAAGTGTTGAACGAACCTCGTACATAATTAATGGTGCATGCCGCTATGAACACCATCATGTTGAGATGGAGGTCACAATTAATGAATGGCTTAAATGACAGATCAAATAATGGATATTGGCTTTTCAGAATGTAATGGTGATTTTGCATGGGTAATTTATTGGCAGCATTGTTTATGAAGATTATCATCTATATAAGAATACCTCTGTTCTTCATAACTTAATTTTTCCATTCAGAATCTTTAAGAAGCATCTCTGAATATATCTAGACATATAAAGATCTGAGTATACTAGTTCATATCTTCAGTGCATTATCTTGGATATTACAATGAATACTCAACATGCAAAACCATTCCAGGAATAAATTGTTCCCTACTATTTTTAGCAGCTAGGGAAGTTCATTTGAAAGTTAATGCTGGTGACTGTCATAGGTGAAGTGCTAATGAATTAGCCTCAGGAAGGGACATGACTTTCTTGGCTGTTTTACCTGAAGACTTTATAAATGTGTGTTCTGTTCCTTATGCTTATGAATATCATTAGAAAGTTCCAACATTAGAATTTCTTGCCTAAATCAATTGGTAGCCATATAAAACACTATTCCCAAAATCCTTAAATTTGAATTATTTTTCATCTGTATGTTTTATTTTATCTTATTAGCTATTTTATTGGCTATAAAACTCAGCAGATTAACCAGTATTCACTTTCAAGTGGAGTAACAATATATAAAAAATATTTTTAAAAATAATTTGATCTTCTGTGAGGGTCAAACTCAAATATGTTGACCTCTAGTGTAGCTTACTGTATGTATCCATATGTCAATTAAATTGCTTATGAGATACTAGTTTCAAAATATACTATACCTCAAAATTCAGAAGAAACGATCATGCTAAATATAAATATTTATAGTGTTTACATTCCTTTTATAAGGGCAATTTGAGAAGGAAGCATTTGAAAGGCTTGTCCTCCTCTAAATTCTGGTGATATACTGAACTTTTTTTCTCTTAATGTATTCATAAAAGTAATTGGCTCCTGAACAAACCACTCAGATGTTTTCTGACCTGCTATAACTTTCAGGAATTAGAGTGACACAAGGAGAAAAGAAATTTCAACCATCATTAATCAATGAATTGCTTTCTTTAAAAAGTCAAAGTAAAAAGCATGCATTTAAATTGAGCAATGCTGTTAGATACATAAAAGTCATAATGATCAACAGTTTTTTCCTTAATTACATTTTCTCATGTAAAGGTAAATATGTAGAAAATAATCTGATTTTGTAAGGTTTCTAAATTTTGTAAGTACTTAAAAATTTTTACAAGTGACAATTCAAAGATATCAAAAATGGTTTTATCAACATTATAGACATTACAGATCAGATCAACATTATAGATCAGATAATCTAGTCTATAAGCCTAAGCGAATGGCAAAATTTTCAATTCTAATTAATATTGTGCGTACCAACTACTTGCTTCATCTTTCACGGTTACATTTAAGACTAATAAATGTAGAAGTCCTATCTTTTTTATTTCCCATGAATGGTGATAATCCTAAAAAGCAAGAAAGGTAATTCTGTCATATCTTACTCATTAATTTATAGTTTCTTAGTGTTATCATTTCCCTTACTACATGACCTCACAATCTGATTATTACTCATGATACCAAATGTTTATTGCTTCATGAGGGCAAACAAAAACGGCCCTTAAATAAAGGATGTCTCCATAGGCCTAAGTTTATTTATTAGAGCACACCAGTGAAAGAACAGACTTTAGATTTGTAGATGATTTATTTTGGCTCCTGGTGGAATACATACTGACTGTATGATGTTGAGCATATAATTGAAGCTTTATCTGAACTTGTTTCTTCATATGGAAATTTGGGGGAAAAAATCCGGTAAGTAAAAATGTAGACAAAATACATACAGTGTATTTTACATACATACACTATATTTTAAAATAACTGCCATATTCTAGAATAGTTGCAGATTCACAGTATCGTAAGTTACCATATATTCACCCCTAGTTTCTCTTACTATTACGATCTTCATTAGTAAGTACATTTATTAAAATTAGTGAACCAATATTTATATTAACTAAAGTCCACACTTCATTTAGATTTCCTTTTTTTTTTTTAAACCTAACATCTCTTTTTTGTTCCAGATTCCTATCCAGAAGACCACATTACATTTAGTCATCATGTTTCCTTAGGCTTCTCTTGAGTGTGACTGTTTCCCAGATTTTCCTTGCCTTTCATGACCTCATTTGTTGTAGGGGCACTATTCAGATATTTTGTACAATTACCCTCCTTGCGACATGATTTTCTTACAATTAGACTGGTTTAAGGTTTTTTGGGGAAAAGATTATAGAGGTAAACTATCATTCTCATCGTAATATATCATATCATATCATATCACTGGTGAGAATGACGTAGTGTTTGTCAAATTTTTTTATCATAAAGGTTTTTTTTTTAATTATTTATTATTTTTTATTTGAGTATAATTGACACACAGGTTACATTAGTTTCAGGTGTACAACTCAGTGACCTGACAAGTTTATACATTATGCTTTCTTCACCACAAATATAGCTACCCTCTGTCCTATTACATCAATATTACAATATCATTGACTGTATTCCTTGTGCTCTGCTTTTTATTCCCATGACTGACTCATTCCATAACTGGAAGCCTGTATCTCCCTCTCCCCTTCTCCCATTTTGTCCAGCCCCCTATCCTCCTCCCCTCTGGTTAGCCATCAGTTTGTTCTCTGTATTTATAATTCTGATTTTGCTTTTTGTTTGTTTATTCATTTTTTAAGAATCAATTTATGAAAAAAAGAAACAGTTTATGAGTGGAATCATATGGTATTTGTCCTTCTCAGTCTGACTTATTTCACTTAGCATTATACCGTCTAGGTNACTTAGCATTATATCGTCTAGGTCCATCCGTGTTGTCCCAAATGGCATAATCTCATCTTTTTATGGCTGTGTAATAACTATCTATCTATCTATCTATCTATCTNTCCATCCGTGTTGTCCCAAATGGCATAATCTCATCTTTTTATGGCTGTGTAATAACTATCTATCTATCTATCATCTATCTATCTATCTATCTATCTATCTATCTATCTATCTATCTATATGGATGTGGTATGTGTATCTGTTCCTTTATTGATGGACACTTAGATTGCTTCCATATCTTGGCTATTGTAAATAATGCTGTAATAAATATAGAGGTACATATATCTTTTCATGTTAATGTTTTTGCTTTCCCTGGTTAATACACAACAGTGGAATTATTGCATTATGTAGTGTTTCTATTTTTAATTTTTTGAGAAACATCCATACTGTTTTCCACAGTGGCTGCCCCAGTTTGCATTTCTACAAACAGTGAATGAGCATTCCTTTTTTCTCCACATCCTCATCAACACGTGTTTCTAGCCTTCTTGATTTTAATCAGTGTAACAGGTGTGACAGGTGCATTTCTCTGATGTCAGAGATGTTGAGCATTTTTTCATGTCTGTTAGCCATCTGTATGTCTTCTTTGGAAAAATGTCTATTCAGGTCCTCTGCCCATTTTTGAACCAGATTTTTTTTGGGGGGGTAATGAGTTATATAAATTCTATATGTTTTAGATATTAATCCCTTATTGTATATACCATTTACATATATTTTCTATTTAGTAAGTTGTCTTTTTGTTTTGTTGATGATTTCCTTTCATGAAAAAAGCTTTTCATTTTTATGTAATCCTAATAGCATATTTTTGCTTTTGTTTCCCTTGCCTTTGGAGATAGATCTAGAAAAATGTTGCTATGGCCAATATTGAAGAAATTACTGCTTGTGTCCTCTTCTAGGATTTTTATGGTTTCAAGTTTCACGTTTAGGTCTTTAATCACTTTTGAGTTTATTTTCGTGTATGGAGTAGAAAGTAGTCCAGTTTCTTTTCCTTTTTCTTTTCTTCTTTTTTAATAGGTGGCTGTCTCGTTATCCCAGCATGATTTATTGAAAAAAACTATCTTCCCATCTTCCCCATTGTATATTGTCTCCTTTGTCATAGATTAGTTAATATATAAATGTGGGTTTTTCTCTCGGGGGTCTCTATTCTGTTCTATGATCTAGGTTTCTCTTTTTTTGTGCCAGTACCATACTGTTTTGATTACTACAGTTTTGTAATGTATCTTGAAATCCAGAATTGGATTTCTCCAATACTTCCAGCTTGTTCTTTCTCAGGATCACTTTGGCTATTCAGGCGTTCTGTGGTTCCATACAAATTATAGTATTATTTGTTCTAGTTTTGTGAAAAGCATTATTGTTATATTAATAGGGATTACATTGACTCTGTAGATTGCTTTGGGTAATATGGGCATTTTGGCAATATTAATTCTTCCAATCCATGAGCATGGAATAACTTTCCATTTGTTTGTGTCATCTTTAATTTCTTTCATCAGTGTTTTATAGTTTTCACAGTACAGGTCTTAATCTCCTTGGGTAAGTTTATTCCTAGGTATTTTATTCTTTTTGGAGCAGTTGTACATAATAGATATAAATATAGCTATAGATTTTTTTTTTATTTTTTTATTTTTCTGTCTGTGACTTTGTTGTTAGGGTGTAGAAATGCTACCATTTTCTGGGTATTTTGTATCTGCCACTTCACTGAAATTTATTACTTCTAGTAGGTTTTTTGGTAGACTCTTTAGAATTTTCTATGTGTAGTATGATGTCATCTGCAAATAGTGACAGTTTAATTTCTTTATCAATATGTATGCCTTTTATTTCTTTTTTTGTCTGCTTATTGTGGCTAGGACTTCCATTACTATGTTGAATAAATGTGGCAAGAGTGGACAACCTTGTCTTGTTACTGACCTTAGAGGGAAAGCTCTTTTTCCCCACTGAGTATGATGTTGGCTGTGGCTGTTTCATATATAGCTTTTATTATCTTGAGGTATATTCCCTCCAACACCATTTTGTTGAAAGTTTTTATCATGAATGGATGTTGAATCTTGTCAGATTCTTTTTCTGCATCTCTTGGGATGATTCTAAGATTTTTATCTTTTGTTTTGTTGATGCGGTATATGAAGTTGATTGATTGTGAATATTGAACAATCCTTGTATCCTGGGAATAAATTCCACCCAGCATGGTGAATGATCTTTTTAATGTACTGTTGTCTGTGGTTTGCTAATATTTTGTTTAGGATTTTGCATTTAAGTTCATCAGTGATAATGGCCTGTAGCTTTCTTTGTGTGTGTGTGTGTGTGTGTGTGTGTGTGTGTGTGTGTGTGTGGTGTCTTTGTCTGGTCTTGGTATCAGGGTAATGCTGGCCTTGTACAATGTATTTGGAAGGTTTATTTTCTCTTCTATTTTTTGGAATAGTTTGAGGAGAATAGATATTAACTCTTCTTTAAGTATCTGGTAGAATTCATTAGTGAATCCGTCTGGTCCTGGACTTTTACTTTTTGGTGGTTTATTGATTACCAGTTCAATTTTGTTACTTGTAATCCGTCTGTTCAGATTTTCTGTTTTTTTCCTGTTCAGTTTATTGTATGTTTCCAAGAATTCATTCATTTCTTCTAGCTTGTCCAGTATGTTGACATACAATTGTTTGTGGTATTCTCTTGTAATCCTTTATATTTCTGGGTGTCAGTAATGACTTCTCTCTCTTATTTTTTTTTAATTTGGGTCCTTTATCTTTTTTCTTTTATGAGTCCGGATATGGATTTGTCAGTTCTGTTTATCTTTTTGAAGAATCAGCTCTTGGTTTCATTGACTTTTTTGTTTTTTTTATTTTTGTTTTTGTTTTGTTTTGTTTTGCTCTCTTATTTATTTCTGATTTCTGCTGTGATCTTTATTATTTCCTTTCCTCTACTCACCTTTGGTTTTCTTTTTCTAGTTCCTTTAGGCATAAGATTAGATTATATATTTGACTTACTTCCCTCTTAGAACTGCTCTCACCCTGTCCCAGAGATTTTGGAACCATTGTGTTTTCATTTTTATTTGTCTCCATGTATTTTTTGATTTCCTCTTTGTTTGCTTCATTGACCCATTGGTTCTTTAGTACCATGTTGGTTAGTCTCCACATGTTTGTGGGGTTTTTTTCCCAGTTTTTTTATTATGATTTATTTCTGGTTTCATACCATTTGGGTCAGAAAAGATATAGGGTATGATTACAATCTTCTTCAATTTATTAAGCCTAGTATGTGATCTTCCCTGGAGAATATTCCATGTGCACTTGAAAAGAATGTGTATTCTGTTGTTTTGGTTGGAATGTTCTGCATGTCTGTTATGTCTGTCTGGTCCAATGTATCATTCAAAGACATTGTTTCCTTATTGATTTTCTGCCTGGATGATCTATCCATTGATGTAAGTGGAACATTAAAGGCCCCTACTATTACTATATTGCCATCAATTTCTCTTTTTATGTCTGTTAATATTTGCTTTATGTATTTAGGTACTGTAGTGTTGAGTGTGTAGATATTTGCATTTATCATTATGTAATGCCCTTTTCTGTCTCTTGTTGCAGGCTTTGTGTTAAGTCTGTTTTCTCTGAGTATTGAAGAAAATAAAAACAAAACAAGACAAGTTTTAAAAACTAAAAGTGAATGAATGAATAAAATTAAAAACAAAACAAAAATGGAAAACACAAAACTGTGCTTGTTTTCTGGGCCACAGCAACACAGGGTGGCTGATGTGGGCTTGTGGACCCTGGACTTGCTCAAGTCTCAAGCTCACCGAGACACTGGACTTGCGCATCATGGTGTCCAAAGTCTAGGCTCCAGTCTAGGCTTTTAAGATGGGGTGAGAAGTAAACTATGTCATTTTTCAGTCCCTCTAACCTGGAGAACTTTCCTGCAGCACCTCCACTGCTTGGTGGAGTGCTAGTGTTGTGTCTTCTATATGCTAATTGCTCTTTTAAAGCACAGGTTTTTTTCTGTGCCCAGGGACCAAGAGTCGACTCCTAGTTCCTCAGTACTATAGCTTGTCAGTGCTGTTGGCAATTTTGGTAGTGGGGATTCCGTTTGTTACCATGTCTCTACCTTGGTGTTCTCTTGTCATTCTCTCTATCTTCAGTTGTTCCATAGCTGTTTCTTCAGCCTTCAGTTCTTCAGTACGGGCTCATTTTTTTTATCATTTCGATTGTAATCCAATACTACATTATTTATTTTGTTGCTCAAACTATTATCTCTTGGCACTTGAAAGTTCTTTGAGTTGACACCTTATTCTTTTAACATCTCTCCATGGTTTTGTTTTCCTTTTATTTTGTTTGTTTTATCTGTTATTACAAGATAATTCAGACTATCTTATGTATTTCCTATCCCAGCTCTAGAATCAACCATTTCCATTTTCTCCTAGGAGATCTGGTTCCTTTAACTGGAGAATAATATTAGAATTCAAGATCTGGGTGATGGTTGTAATTGTTGCCACTACATTGTTTTTGCTTCTAGGGCTTCTCAACTAATATAACAATGAGATATGTATGTGAAAACTAACAGGTGCATATACATACATCTATAAATACTTGCATAGATATCCATCTGTATCTATATTAAGCCACAAATGAGTTCTTACTGGTGTCTCCAACTCTAGTGTAGTACTACAGGGATCATGCTAAAACTCCCCCTTTGCTTCTCTGCAATCACCCCATCAACAATGAGAAACTTAATCCCAGCACTGTGCACTGTCATCCATTTACTTGTTTAATTCCAGTATATATGAATATTAGATTCAAGTTGTTAACCCATACTCACATGATAAGAGCTTTACCAACTAGAGTACACTGCTTATGTATAGTTCCTTTTGCCTTTAGTCTTACAGTCTCCACTAATTTCTAAAATTAGGTAGGTCAGCAGTTTTTTCCCTTAAGTCCATTCAGTGAGGTTATTAGATTTGTAATACAATTAGATTAGTTTGTCATAGTCTGCATTACATTCTGGTATGTCTTGACATCTTAAATGATTTTTTAAATTACATACATTAAGGTTCACCCTTTATGTTGTATGGTTCTGTGGGTTTTGACAAATGTAGGCTGCCATGTATCCACAATTATATTATCATTCAGAATAGTTCACTGCCCTTAAAATCCTATGTGAGTCATCCGTTAAACTTCTCTTCACCCCTAAAACCTTTGTAACCAATGGCTGATCTGTTTACTATACTTCTAGTTTTGTCTTTTCAAGAATGTCATATAAATAGAATCATATAGCCTTTTTAGATTAGTTTCTTTTACTTAGTAATTTTTTGGCCTCTTTTTATACCTTTATAGCTTATAGCTTTGCCCTGGGCTTAATTACTAAAATACTTCTGTTTTGTTTTACATTTCCTTTTTTTTTTTTTTTTTTTTTTTTTGGTCTATGTATTTTGTTGTTCTTGTAACTTACTCCCCTGGATCATTAGTTTAGCCCTCCTCTGTTTCCTGTTGCATAGAAAAGTATCTAACTCTGTATATCTATAACAACTTTATTTGTTTTTTATTGAGAATATATTAAATGCATAAAAATTATTGACATGATTATCATGCTTATTTTACAATGTTTCTTAATTCCCCTTTCATTTTTCTTCTCTTTATTCTATTTCAATTTATTAATTTTGTTTTATAGTTAATAGTTATCCTCTTTTTCTTTTCTTCCTATTATATATTTTCTGTTCCTTTTAGAATTTTGATTTCTCTTACCTGTTTAGCTTTTAATTTTTCTAATTTGTTTTCTCCATCACCAAGTTTACTTGTCCACCTTCATTCCCAAACAACTACTCTCATATCCTTCAATCATTTGGTATCCTGATTACAATAATCTATATACAGCAGTTAATAGGAGAATAATTTAATGAAGGACTGCTTCAAAATGTGAGAAAGGGGCAAGGAGAGGGAATGACTATCAAAACCCAAAGAGGATAACTATACAGAAAAGGCTGCTTAATAACAACCGTGTCATTAGGTAGGTAGGATGGACTGAGAATGGTTAGGAGGAAGTAGTGGGAATATATAATATGACCTCATTCGCTTACCATTTTTAGTGGTTGCCATAGGGTTTAGACTGTGTATCTTCATTAGACAGTCTGTGTTCAAGTAATATTATGTAACTTTACACATAGTGCAAGGATCTAGTTTACATGTAGTATAAACATGTAGCCAGAGTACAAAGCATTCGAAAGCTACAGATACTACTGTGATCATACCAGTTAGACTTAGGATGTCACTTAGAAAAGCCCCCCCATGGTCAGAAATAGAAATGATGAACCTCAGTAAGAATAGTAACTGTGGTGGATTAAAATATATCAAATATTTTAAATCTTTGAGTTCAAAAGACAGTTTAAAACAGGAAAAAAATCACTGGTCAATTTGGAAGATGCTAGTAAACCTATTGAATATTTTGAAAATCATTAAATAAAGAGTAAAAATCCAGAATTTCGTGTGTATTTTTCTATAATAACTGTACCTTAAGGAGACCATATGGTTGATGAGAGAAGTTTATTCTTATGGTATTGAGAATCAAGGTCATATATTTTTAAAATGAAAGGTAACATTAAAATATCTCAGTTTGGCAACCTTGAGTAAAATGCTAGTTCTGGTCAATGATCTAATATCATAAATGTCGGAATAACCTGACATTATGTGCCTCCTGGTGGAAGTACACAATAACAACTCTGAAGTACTCTTGCTAAAAAATTGAACCAGAATCTTATCAAGCATCTCTAGCTCTAACTGCCCATTTGTAGGAAATAGAAGAGGGAAAGAAATGTGTTCAATTATACCACAAGGAGGCCATCCACAAAAATTCAGACTGTGGAAAATGCTGTGAGATAAACCACTGATTTCTTTATCAAATAAATTGCAAGGAAAAAAAATGGAGAAGGTGAATAGGAACCTATATATTAAATGAGGCTTGTTACCAATTGCAATCTCTTGGCTATATGAGATCTTAATTCCAACTAGTAGTTCTCAACCAGGGGTGGTTTTGAGCCCCAAGGGACATTTGAAAATATCTGGAGAAATTTGTATTTGCCACACGTGAGCAAGGGGAGTGTGGGAATGCAAACGACATCTACCAGGTACAAGCCAGGGATGTGACTATTCATTTTACAATGCACAAGACAACCTCCCCATAAAAAATAATAATTATTACTATTATCTGTCCTAAAATGTCAGTAGTGCCAAGGTCAAAGAACCCAGATTCAAACAAATAAGCTCTATAATATCTTTGTTTTATATACATTCTAATTCTGTTATAGAAAGTTGTAGATATACTTGTACACAAGGGAGTTGCATTAATGATTCAGTGTAATGAGGAATAAACAGTTTTAATGAATATATTGTTCATCGTAACAAATTGATACAGAGTGTTAATATAAACTGGGTATTTTCTTTTGTCTTTTTTTTTTTTTAACTCAAATGCTTTGAGAGACAGATGATTTAGTGTGCTCATTGGAATCAATCTTTCTATGCCTAAAGGGCATGTAATGAATGACTACAAGACATGGGTAATAAGATGTTGAGAATATATTGCTGCACATTAAAAGATCTCTTCCAAGATTTTGCTAAATAATTAATTTTGATAACATGTTTCCTGAAATTATATATTTTTATTAGTAGGAGGATTTGATGATTCATGTATTTTTTCCTTATTGAAAATTTACTGTAGAACAAAAGAGACAATTTGAATTAAGGGACAGTTTTCTTATTTTTATAATATTTTTCTGGTTTGAAAGCAGAAATATAGACACCATGTTAATAAACTCTAGGTAAATGTTAATAATAACAATAATTATTTATTTAGCGCTTACTATATTTTAGACATTCTGATTTGCACTTTGGACTCATTTTTTTTTAATTCTCAAGCATGTATTTCCATAAATAAACATATGGAGGAGGTGTTATCAGCCACATTTTACATGTGAAACAAAGGTTAATAAAATGAAATAACATTTCGTATTTTCTTGTGAAGAGGTTATGAAGCCAAATTCAAGTCCAATTCTACCTGATTAAAAGCCATTTTATTAAACGTTTTCTGTACTAACACAGAAACACATAAACAAAATACTAATTTAAAAGAACCTGCTTGTCTGTTTTACCCTAAATGAATTTCTGTCACCATAGAAGGAGGTTGATGAAAATCATCCATATGTTATTGCTCTGATTTTGACCTGCTGGCCACACAGAGTGCACTATATATATATGCCCGTGTTAGACACTTAAGTCCAGAAGGTGCCCACTATTATTGGTTCTTATAATGTTTATGTAAAATTTCATCTGTAAACTTACTAATTTGATCTGGAAATATAAATACGTGGCAAATTATGTCTTTGTAAAATATTTCTTTGCTGCCTTTAGTTCTTATGACAAAGGAAGTTCCTGGGAAGTTGCATTAAAATATATCACTGATCTCATAGAACTATTATGAATGAATCAATTGCAAAAAACTACTAAGTGATAGTCTCATTTCCATAGAAATGGTCTCATTATGACTAAATACTGAAAATGTATGAGGACAGTATTGTTTGGAGTAAGTCTTGCAGCACTTCCTTTCTCACTAACTCATATAAATATCTTCTCTCATGTTTAAAATTAAATGATTTGAATTCATCACACACACTAGGAGACAGTCTCAGATTTTCACTCTGAACTATTAGTTCTGTTATTTGTGTAAGTTTATTTGGGCCTAAAATAACAGTGAACAGAGTTGAATAAAATACTTTTTGCATATTTTTAAGTAAAATATGATTCTTTTTAAAGTTGTAGGTAATATTTATGTTTTCTTCCTTCTTATGATTTAACAAGTAAATATGCAAGATGATGAGATATATTTAAGTACTATTATGAAAGTAGAAATCTACCTTTTTTTTTTTCTGTCCCTTGAACAACACATCAAGCCTAATAGTTTTTGTCAAGTCAGACGCAATTACAGGAACACATACACATACTAAATAAGGGCATCTGCAAGTGTATACTTACATAGTAATCAGTAATATCTCATGCTATCATTTCTTCATGCTTTTGTACATAAAAAAATGTTTTTACAACTTTGTCTGATGGTCTATGACAATCACCAATTTATGGTGGCTACAGTTAAACAACCTAGATATCTGTCCTTTCAAAATTTGCTTGTTACCACTAATGCCCTCGGTAGCAGGTGTAAATATTTTGAAAGTTCTCATAATAGATAAATAGGAAATAGAGAACATCTGCACAAAGACTTTTTTTCACTTCGTAAGAATCCAAAGAAAAATATAACTATTATAAAGGATATATTAGTAAAAATAATTGCATATATTTATAATAACTTCTGTTCCCTTGAAAGCTTTATAAGTACTTCATAGCCAATAAATCAGTCCTCACAATAATAGTCTAAAAGAGTGGTCAATAAATTTGTCACACAAAATCTACCATTTGCTATATAGATTTGAAACAGTGAGCTTGACTTTAGAGTACAGCTTCTAAGCATCTTCATTGGACGATGGTCTATGGCAACTTCATTTACTATAATTCATGAGGCAATCTGAAACTAAAACAAAGCATCTGTCCCAAGGTGGCAAATTATTGACCTCATGTGACTTGTTGATGCAAGATGTTTGGTTATTTTACAAAGCCAAAAAAAAAAAAAGTTTTTAAAAAGCAGTATAGTTAGGCATCACTATTTGCTATAATTATAGCATAAATCTTTTGTTTTGCTGAAGATTGCTTGATTCAGTCATGTTAAATGCCTGCACCTGGAAGAAATTGAATTTCTCCAGATAAGGAAATTATGTAGACAAAAGCCTGTCTGATAACAGCTTATAGAAAATAATCATGAAAGAGTGTCTCAGATTCCAATTCATATCTTCTTTTCTCTTATTTTACACACAATTCTAATAAATAGGTTTATCAGATATTGCAACTTCATCAAATTAGAAATAATAAGAGGGAGAAGATTCAAGGAAAATTTATGCTCAAAATGATCACAATCTATAATTGTGGCAAGCAACATATATGTATATAATTTAGGTATAGCATACATACATGAACTGCCATTAACTTTAAAAAAAAATCAAGTGGGTTTCTATCCAGAAAGAGATGACAATGATCAAAGTACAAATTATGACAGGGAACATATTAACTTTTTTTTGAAGTGAAAATTAGTTTTAAGGTATTTTCAAGAAGCTGTTATGCAGAGCAAGAACAATTTCCACCTTTAATGCCTAAAAGAGAAAGATTTACTTATTTCTCAGCTAAAAAAAGATTCCTAACATTTGAACTGTTTAGTCCATCTTATGCTGACATTACTTTTCTTTTGTTGAGTTTTTTATGTGAAAACATTGAGCTACGGTTATGTCCAAAGTAAAACAAGGGAAATGCCTTCTTTTTTTTTTTTTTATCAAATCTATTCCAGCCGTTCTAAAACTATCCAGATCCATATTTTTAAATTGCCTCACATACTGCATATATTGTTATCATTATTATTTTTATAGTTACTGTTAATATTATTATTAATGGTAGGCTATGGGAAAGCTCCAAAAAAGATGTGGTAAATCATCCTGTGGATTTACATAGAATGCCACATTTCAAATAACAACCGTGGTTTATTAAGGAACTTACGGTAAAGCTAATATTTAAACGAATCATCCCTTCAGTAAAAACTCCAGGCAAGTCATCTTTACACCTACTACCAATCCTTAAATGTATAACTTCACAAATAATTAGCTTTGCCACTGCCATATTGAAAAAAAAGAGAAAAGATTGTGTCCATATACATACCATGTAAAGCATGCCAAGGAAATGAATGTGCCGAGGTGAATCACAGAAAGCTTACCAGAGCCTGAATCAAAACACTCTGAAAAATGTATTTCTTTTTTATGTGACCAGCAGCTTAACAGAAGTCTCTCTGTGATTTCTGAAAACAAAATTGGTAATTATCTCTATTTCTTCCAAAATGTCTTTCCTGATAGCAGGAGAGATGGTAGGATTAAGGCCCTGGTTATGAGTAAATGTGGGTTCCTCAGGTCACAGACCTCTGCCAGCTTTGCTATCTGGTCTTATAACCACTGCTCACATTGCTTATGTTTGTCAGATTTCTGGATTCTCTTAGCTGTGTCGGTAATATATTATCTTCTAAAATATGACAAAATGCTACTGTGTAATGAAGTCCAGTAGCAATTTTAAGATAAAGTTTGCATTTAGTTCTACAAATATATAAGGAAACAATCTATAAATTACTTGTAAGCAATTTATCTTGCGGTATGTTCAATAAGTAGTAGTGTTTGAGGCTAATGTGGTCTCTAAAAGATCCACAGATCTAGGAAAGGAATATCTAGGAAAGGAATATCCATTAATATTCTAGGTACAATTACTAACCTTGGAAGCTGGAATGCAAAAAGAAAAAAAGAAAGATATTAGTTTCCTGAACTTACAGTAAGGTTGTTAAATGTATAGACTCAGGAACAAAGCATCCTTGCTTCAAAATCCTACATTTTCCACTTGTTAGACGCCATTTAACTTGTCGGGGGTTGGTACCACATCTACATGTGATGAGCATAGACCATATACCAAAGGATTGTTAGGAGGGTTAAATTAGCTAAGTACTGTAAAACACTAAGAATAGTGTCTGGAACATAGTAAGCTGTATAGAAGTATTCAGCTATTCATTTATTTCTCACCTTACAAAAACAGTAGCAAAGGCCATAATGAGACAAAATTAGCAAGTGTACTTTGGCTTAATATATGTTAAAAAATGAGTATAATTCATTAGTGGTAAATAAGAACCCAAATAATGATTTTATTCATTAAATATATTTCCTTAACAGAGAAATTGAGCAATTAGTAATCAGACTTTTGTTTTTCTTTTTTAAAGATTTATTTATTATTCAGAGAAAGAGTGCGCAAGTGGGGGGAAAGGGGAGAGGAGGAGGACCAGGGAGAGGATCTCAAGCAGACTCCCTGCTGAGCATGGAGCTCCATGTGGGGCTTGATCCCACGACCCTGAGATCATGATCTGAGCCAAAACCAGGAGTCTGATGATCAACTGACTGAGCCATACATGGGCTCCCAAACTTTTACCTTTTATTTTTATTTTTTTTTAAAGATGATTTATTTTAGAGAGACGGTGGGGGGGGTGGAGGGACAGAGAGAGAGGGAGAGAGTCTTAGGCAGACTCCACGTTGAGTCCAGGGCCCAAGATGGGGCTTGATCTCACAACCCTGAGGTCGTGACCTAAGCCAAAATCAAGAGTGGGACACTTAACTGACTGTGCCACCCAGGCACCCTGACTTTTACTTTTTAAATGTTACTTTTTGAAGACCTAGACCAATACAAGTCCTTAAAATAACTTACAACAAGTCCATTTATTCTTCCTTGGCACATAGCTACATTTCCCAGTCTTCTCTATCAATCATCTGGAGTCATATAATTGAGTTCTAACCAATAAAATGTGAATGGAAATAGAGTGCACCATTTCTAGCCTTGGTCTTTAAAAGAAAAAAATCTCCCACTTAAAATCCTCCATTGTCTCTCCTCCTTTTATTTGCTTACTCAGATAAGCTGAGATTTTGACATTCATATGTTGAAGATGATGAGGCTACAAAATAGCAAGTGGCCTAAATCCCTACTTATAAGAAAGTAGGAGAGCCACCCATCAATAAGGAGCACTCAATATACATTTTGAATACGTGAGAATTAAACATTTATCCTTTGTCACTATTCTTTTGTTGTTGTTGTTGTTGTTATACCCTAAGGAATTATTTTAATTAATATATCTCTGTCCTGGCTTCTGATATAGGTGAGAGAGGGCACTAGAAAATACAATTTTTCTTTGAATGGTGGCAGCTTTGATTTAAGTTTTAGAATATTTAAACCCCCCAACTTCCCTACCCTCACACAATCACCACCAATAACAAATCAAACCTGCTGCATCTGAATCAGATAAAATTAAGAGTCCCTAATTCTTGTCTTCTACTGAAGAACAGAGCATATAACACATGTTTTTTTAGCAATCTAGTGTAATGTAAATTATTAATATTTATTTTTTTTCTAAAATGTCTTATCTTGCCCATTCTTTTATGAGTCCCTTAGAAGAAAACAAAGCACTTCCCAAGTTCTTAGGCTGACTTCAGTTTTTGTAGTTTATTTAGAGTCTTGCTCATTCACATTTAAATAAAGCATCAGTTTGCAGTAATGAGTCAGTGAGTAACCTACTTTAATTAACTACTTGAGGGAAGTAATAAAGTTGTAATTTAGTCTACTCACTTTCATGGGATAAATTGAAAATCATTGATGATTTTCTCTCTTACTCAAAAAAAACCCCACAGATTATGAGAAGCTATGTATTTGTTTCCTTTTTTTAATTTGAAATCAATTACTCATGATATTAACTTTTTTTAAGTTCCATATTTGTGTACTTATATATAAATATTATTGAATAAAATGCTTTAGATATTGCTTTCCAGATGATTAGGGAGAATATTAAATTAAACACAAGCTGAAGGTGATGAAATTGTAGTGGTAAGATAATAGCTTTCACTTTAGGAAAGAGCAGAATGGACATGTGACAGGGCCATTTTATCATGGATGTACTAAAGGTACTGGCCTTCAGTATGTACGTAAAATATGATTAACTTTTCTAAATTATAGTTATCCACTCTAGCAGACAAGAGAAAGGCAAATAGGAGAGTTTTGTTGGTTTTCTTGTGTTCTCAGTCTCTTTATTTGATAAAACAACAAAGATTAAAATAGAAACAGAAGTTTGTGAAAGAGGACAGTGTCATTTTACGTAATCATTCACATTATCTTAAAATGTTTTAATTCTCTACTGATAAGAAGTGTGTCACACCAAAGTATATTTTTTAAAAGTGATCAAAATAAAAATGGGTGTTCCTGATATGTAAGAGGCATCTTTGCCAGTTCTCCTCAACCTCAAATTCACTTTTAGACTGCTCTGTGAAAGTTGACATAATTTTATTCCCTTGTACTGAATTCAAATATATAAGTTTAAAATATATAAATAATTTGACTGTATAAAGAATTTTAAATGCACATCAAGTTAGTCTGTAGTTGGAAGCTATCTTTGTTGAGAACACAATATAACAGTAATGAAATGGTAGCATAATATATAATTTCTAGGGTATCTTTTATACATATTTTTAGAAATTGCAATTATCATCTATCTACCTACCTAATTATCTACCTATGCATCTATATCTATCCTTGTATCCATATATATTTTGTAGTGATACAGCAGAGTAAGTACAACTTTAAGTTAGCTTGAGGTTCTCAGTCACATGTTCCCTTTCTAATAATGATGTTACTCTAATCTTAGATCTTATAATATTCAATACTTTCTATTCCCTTCAAATTATACTAAATTGCTGTTTATCAACATAGATTAATTATTATCTAATGGTAAATCTGTTTATAAGTCAGCAGTCTAGAAAGAATACAACCAAATAAAGCAAGTTAGTGCTACCACATATTAAAAAATATATTTTTTAAATTTTTATTTAAATTCTAGTTAATTAACATACAGTGCAATATTGTTTTCAGGAGTAGAATTAAGTGATTCATCACATACATACAACACCCAGTGCTCAAACAAGTGCCCTCCTTAATCCCCATCACCTATCTAGCTCAATCCCCACCTCCCTCCCTCCGGCAGCCTTCAGTTTGCTGTCCATAGTTAAGCATCTTTTATGGTTTGTTTCCCTCTCTCTTTTATTCTCCCCTCCCATATATTCATCATTTCATTTCTTAAATTCCACATATGAGTGAAATCATATGGTATTTGTCTTTCTATGACTGACTTATTTCAGTTAGCATAATATACTCAAGCTGCATCCACACTGTGCAAATGGTAAGATTTCAGTCTTTTTGATGGCCGGATAATATTTCTCTCTCTGTGTGTCTGTGTGTGTACACACTATCTCTTCTTTATACATTCATCAGTTGATAGACATTTGGGCTCCTTCTATAGTTTGGCTATTGTTGATAATGTTGTTATAAACATTGGGGTGCATGTACCCTTTTGAATCTGTATTTTTGTATCCTTTGGGTAAATACCTAATAGCGCAATTGATGGGTTGTAAGGTAGTACTATTTTTAACTTCTTGAGGAACTTCCATACTCTTCCATACTGTTTTCCAGAGTGGCCACAGCAGTTTGCATTCCCACCAATGGTGTACAAGAGTTCCCCTCTCTCCACATTCTCACCATTATCTGTTGTTTCTTTTCCAAAGAAGACTTCCAGGTGGCTAAAAAACAGGATAATATTTTTTACAGTGTCAGATAAGCTAAACTTTCTGCTACATGCCATAGCAATTCGAACTGCTCTTTTAGCATTTAAAAATATTATAAAGTAGACTCTAAAGATAAATAAATAAATAAAATATCAGGTAGCAATATTTTTTATAAAGCTTTCATAGACAAAAAATAGCCTGGCCACAGAGGAGTTAATTTCACCGCGTTAGTAGTATCTCAGTGCCTCAGAGAGGTAGCCAATATTCTTTTTATTGGTTATTTAATCAAAGGTGTCTGGAGATATGCAAACTATTCCCCTTTGATCAGTATAGTATCAGTGGAGTTACCTGTAGAAAAACTCAGTGTTTGAACTTTCTTGTCCTTGGCTTCAACATTTTGTTAAAAAATATGAACATCTCTTATATTATTTTTAAAACTATCCAGCTCATCCATTCTCATTCTAATAAGCAAGACTTTCTTTTCCTTTCTATCATCCTGTCACTGAAGGAAATTTTATGAGTTTTTTTTTTTTCATTCCAACTTAACACCATTTCATCATACAGAACACAGGATTTCTAAAGAAATATTCCTTTATCCAAATGTGTCATTCTGTTGATGACTTTTATGCCTGAAAATCTTTGGGTATATGTTCACACCCACAAAAGCAATTTTTTTGACCTGTATTCCTATTAAGAGAGAGAAATTCATGATTAAGGACAACAATGACTGACTTTGGAAAAGTGTATTCTTTGTTGAAGTCTGTTCTGCATAGGTACTTCTACAAAATTGTTGCATGTTAGCATGCCATCTTGATTCTCCATTGGAATATTTTCTAAAAGTTCATAGTTATTATTTAAAAAAATTCATGACATAATATATAATTTCTAGACCCATCCTTTTGGCTAGTCAAACAGTACTTCCTAATATATATAATATAAAATTTTGTTCTATTAAGCATCCTTTTAGTTTGGTATATGGAAAATATTATTTTCCCTTTTTACAAAATAGTAACTATGCTTATAGAGTAAACCATATTAAACTAACATTATATACTTTTTTCATATTTATTTCCTGAATGTCTGCTGAGTTAGGGACAAGTTAGGCACTAAGTAGATATTCTAAGAATAAGATTTGATTCTTTCCCTCAAGAAGTATATAAATTCAGAAATTGATAAGATAACACATATTGTGCCATGTCAAATGTTTTTATGAAACAGACTTTTGGGGGAAGGCCAGTTTTTAGGGTCACTTAAAAGTAAAAGGCAGGGATTTTCAGGAACATTAGGAAACTGACTTTTTATTTTATTCTGTTTCTTGAATAATGATATGCTTTTCCTGATATTAAATTTGACCCAAGGAGAAGAGCCCAATAGCAAACATTTGTGTATCTTTCTTGAATGGAAATGCAAGTTTGAGAGCTAAAAGCAATAGCACAGGGAAAATATTCTTATCAACTTTGCTAATACCATGCCTGTGGATAGAGTGTCTTTAGCATAGCGGTAGATTCCATAGGAAATTCAGAGGCATGGGAAGTGCCTCATAGAGATATACTACCCCTGGATCTGCTATATGAGACCTCCTATGTGATCAATTTTCATATCTTTATTAAATAAATTGGCGACTTATAATAGACATGTGTGTGTTTTCTCTTTTTTCGAAACCATACCTCAAAGGATTTAGGTTACAAATATACATTATTCATGGGGCGCCTGGGTGGCACAGCGGTTAAGCCTCTGCCTTCAGCTCAGGGTGTGATCCTGGCGTTATGGGATCGAGCCCCACATCAGGCTCTTCTGCTATGAGCCTGCTTCTTCCTCTCCCACTCCCCCTGCTTGTGTTCCCTCTCTCGCTGGCTGTCTCTCTCTCT
>NC_048219.1:159691750-159701401 GCF_002007445.2 Ailuropoda melanoleuca | reverse complement strand
ATCAAATCTATTCCAGCCGTTCTAAAACTATCCAGATCCATATTTTTAAATTGCCTCACATACTGCATATATTGTTATCATTATTATTTTTATAGTTACTGTTAATATTATTATTAATGGTAGGCTATGGGAAAGCTCCAAAAAAGATGTGGTAAATCATCCTGTGGATTTACATAGAATGCCACATTTCAAATAACAACCGTGGTTTATTAAGGAACTTACGGTAAAGCTAATATTTAAACGAATCATCCCTTCAGTAAAAACTCCAGGCAAGTCATCTTTACACCTACTACCAATCCTTAAATGTATAACTTCACAAATAATTAGCTTTGCCACTGCCATATTGAAAAAAAAGAGAAAAGATTGTGTCCATATACATACCATGTAAAGCATGCCAAGGAAATGAATGTGCCGAGGTGAATCACAGAAAGCTTACCAGAGCCTGAATCAAAACACTCTGAAAAATGTATTTCTTTTTTATGTGACCAGCAGCTTAACAGAAGTCTCTCTGTGATTTCTGAAAACAAAATTGGTAATTATCTCTATTTCTTCCAAAATGTCTTTCCTGATAGCAGGAGAGATGGTAGGATTAAGGCCCTGGTTATGAGTAAATGTGGGTTCCTCAGGTCACAGACCTCTGCCAGCTTTGCTATCTGGTCTTATAACCACTGCTCACATTGCTTATGTTTGTCAGATTTCTGGATTCTCTTAGCTGTGTCGGTAATATATTATCTTCTAAAATATGACAAAATGCTACTGTGTAATGAAGTCCAGTAGCAATTTTAAGATAAAGTTTGCATTTAGTTCTACAAATATATAAGGAAACAATCTATAAATTACTTGTAAGCAATTTATCTTGCGGTATGTTCAATAAGTAGTAGTGTTTGAGGCTAATGTGGTCTCTAAAAGATCCACAGATCTAGGAAAGGAATATCTAGGAAAGGAATATCCATTAATATTCTAGGTACAATTACTAACCTTGGAAGCTGGAATGCAAAAAGAAAAAAAGAAAGATATTAGTTTCCTGAACTTACAGTAAGGTTGTTAAATGTATAGACTCAGGAACAAAGCATCCTTGCTTCAAAATCCTACATTTTCCACTTGTTAGACGCCATTTAACTTGTCGGGGGTTGGTACCACATCTACATGTGATGAGCATAGACCATATACCAAAGGATTGTTAGGAGGGTTAAATTAGCTAAGTACTGTAAAACACTAAGAATAGTGTCTGGAACATAGTAAGCTGTATAGAAGTATTCAGCTATTCATTTATTTCTCACCTTACAAAAACAGTAGCAAAGGCCATAATGAGACAAAATTAGCAAGTGTACTTTGGCTTAATATATGTTAAAAAATGAGTATAATTCATTAGTGGTAAATAAGAACCCAAATAATGATTTTATTCATTAAATATATTTCCTTAACAGAGAAATTGAGCAATTAGTAATCAGACTTTTGTTTTTCTTTTTTAAAGATTTATTTATTATTCAGAGAAAGAGTGCGCAAGTGGGGGGAAAGGGGAGAGGAGGAGGACCAGGGAGAGGATCTCAAGCAGACTCCCTGCTGAGCATGGAGCTCCATGTGGGGCTTGATCCCACGACCCTGAGATCATGATCTGAGCCAAAACCAGGAGTCTGATGATCAACTGACTGAGCCATACATGGGCTCCCAAACTTTTACCTTTTATTTTTATTTTTTTTTAAAGATGATTTATTTTAGAGAGACGGTGGGGGGGGTGGAGGGACAGAGAGAGAGGGAGAGAGTCTTAGGCAGACTCCACGTTGAGTCCAGGGCCCAAGATGGGGCTTGATCTCACAACCCTGAGGTCGTGACCTAAGCCAAAATCAAGAGTGGGACACTTAACTGACTGTGCCACCCAGGCACCCTGACTTTTACTTTTTAAATGTTACTTTTTGAAGACCTAGACCAATACAAGTCCTTAAAATAACTTACAACAAGTCCATTTATTCTTCCTTGGCACATAGCTACATTTCCCAGTCTTCTCTATCAATCATCTGGAGTCATATAATTGAGTTCTAACCAATAAAATGTGAATGGAAATAGAGTGCACCATTTCTAGCCTTGGTCTTTAAAAGAAAAAAATCTCCCACTTAAAATCCTCCATTGTCTCTCCTCCTTTTATTTGCTTACTCAGATAAGCTGAGATTTTGACATTCATATGTTGAAGATGATGAGGCTACAAAATAGCAAGTGGCCTAAATCCCTACTTATAAGAAAGTAGGAGAGCCACCCATCAATAAGGAGCACTCAATATACATTTTGCATATGTGAGAATTAAACATTTATCCTTTGTCACTATTCTTTTGTTGTTGTTGTTGTTGTTATACCCTAAGGAATTATTTTAATTAATATATCTCTGTCCTGGCTTCTGATATAGGTGAGAGAGGGCACTAGAAAATACAATTTTTCTTTGAATGGTGGCAGCTTTGATTTAAGTTTTAGAATATTTAAACCCCCCAACTTCCCTACCCTCACACAATCACCACCAATAACAAATCAAACCTGCTGCATCTGAATCAGATAAAATTAAGAGTCCCTAATTCTTGTCTTCTACTGAAGAACAGAGCATATAACACATGTTTTTTTAGCAATCTAGTGTAATGTAAATTATTAATATTTATTTTTTTTCTAAAATGTCTTATCTTGCCCATTCTTTTATGAGTCCCTTAGAAGAAAACAAAGCACTTCCCAAGTTCTTAGGCTGACTTCAGTTTTTGTAGTTTATTTAGAGTCTTGCTCATTCACATTTAAATAAAGCATCAGTTTGCAGTAATGAGTCAGTGAGTAACCTACTTTAATTAACTACTTGAGGGAAGTAATAAAGTTGTAATTTAGTCTACTCACTTTCATGGGATAAATTGAAAATCATTGATGATTTTCTCTCTTACTCAAAAAAACCCCCACAGATTATGAGAAGCCATGTATTTGTTTCCTTTTTTTAATTTGAAATCATTACTCATGATATTAACTTTTTTTAAGTTCCATATTTGTGTACTTATATATAAATATTATTGAATAAAATGCTTTAGATATTGCTTTCCAGATGATTAGGGAGAATATTAAATTAAACACAAGCTGAAGGTGATGAAATTGTAGTGGTAAGATAATAGCTTTCACTTTAGGAAAGAGCAGAATGGACATGTGACAGGGCCATTTTATCATGGATGTACTAAAGGTACTGGCCTTCAGTATGTACGTAAAATATGATTAACTTTTCTAAATTATAGTTATCCACTCTAGCAGACAAGAGAAAGGCAAATAGGAGAGTTTTGTTGGTTTTCTTGTGTTCTCAGTCACTTTATTTGATAAAACAACAAAGATTAAAATAGAAACAGAAGTTTGTGAAAGAGGACAGTGTCATTTTACGTAATCATTCACATTATCTTAAAATGTTTTAATTCTCTACTGATAAGAAGTGTGTCACACCAAAGTATATTTTTTAAAAGTGATCAAAATAAAAATGGGTGTTCCTGATATGTAAGAGGCATCTTTGCCAGTTCTCCTCAACCTCAAATTCACTTTTAGACTGCTCTGTGAAAGTTGACATAATTTTATTCCCTTGTACTGAATTCAAATATATAAGTTTAAAATATATAAATAATTTGACTGTATAAAGAATTTTAAATGCACATCAAGTTAGTCTGTAGTTGGAAGCTATCTTCGTTGAGAACACAATATAACAGTAATGAAATGGTAGCATAATATATAATTTCTAGGGTATCTTTTATACATATTTTTAGAAATTGCAATTATCATCTATCTACCTACCTAATTATCTACCTATGCATCTATATCTATCCTTGTATCCATATATATTTTGTAGTGATACAGCAGAGTAAGTACAACTTTAAGTTAGCTTGAGGTTCTCAGTCACATGTTCCCTTTCTAATAATGATGTTACTCTAATCTTAGATCTTATAATATTCAATACTTTCTATTCCCTTCAAATTATACTAAATTGCTGTTTATCAACATAGATTAATTATTATCTAATGGTAAATCTGTTTATAAGTCAGCAGTCTAGAAAGAATACAACCAAATAAAGCAAGTTAGTGCTACCACATATTAAAAAATATATTTTTTAAATTTTTATTTAAATTCTAGTTAATTAACATACAGTGCAATATTGTTTTCAGGAGTAGAATTAAGTGATTCATCACATACATACAACACCCAGTGCTCAAACAAGTGCCCTCCTTAATCCCCATCACCTATCTAGCTCAATCCCCACCTCCCTCCCTCCGGCAGCCTTCAGTTTGCTGTCCATAGTTAAGCATCTTTTATGGTTTGTTTCCCTCTCTCTTTTATTCTCCCCTCCCATATATTCATCATTTCATTTCTTAAATTCCACATATGAGTGAAATCATATGGTATTTGTCTTTCTATGACTGACTTATTTCAGTTAGCATAATATACTCAAGCTGCATCCACACTGTGCAAATGGTAAGATTTCAGTCTTTTTGATGGCCGGATAATATTTCTCTCTCTGTGTGTCTGTGTGTGTACACACTATCTCTTCTTTATACATTCATCAGTTGATAGACATTTGGGCTCCTTCTATAGTTTGGCTATTGTTGATAATGTTGTTATAAACATTGGGGTGCATGTACCCTTTTGAATCTGTATTTTTGTATCCTTTGGGTAAATACCTAATAGTGCAATTGCTGGGTTGTAAGGTAGTACTATTTTTAACTTCTTGAGGAACTTCCATACTCTTCCATACTGTTTTCCAGAGTGGCCACAGCAGTTTGCATTCCCACCAATGGTGTACAAGAGTTCCCCTCTCTCCACATTCTCACCATTATCTGTTGTTTCTTTTCCAAAGAAGACTTCCAGGTGGCTAAAAAACAGGATAATATTTTTTACAGTGTCAGATAAGCTAAACTTTCTGCTACATGCCATAGCAATTCGAACTGCTCTTTTAGCATTTAAAAATATTATAAAGTAGACTCTAAAGATAAATAAATAAATAAAATATCAGGTAGCAATATTTTTTATAAAGCTTTCATAGACAAAAAATAGCCTGGCCACAGAGGAGTTAATTTCACCGCGTTAGTAGTATCTCAGTGCCTCAGAGAGGTAGCCAATATTCTTTTTATTGGTTATTTAATCAAAGGTGTCTGGAGATATGCAAACTATTCCCCTTTGATCAGTATAGTATCAGTGGAGTTACCTGTAGAAAAACTCAGTGTTTGAACTTTCTTGTCCTTGGCTTCAACATTTTGTTAAAAAATATGAACATCTCTTATATTATTTTTAAAACTATCCAGCTCATCCATTCTCATTCTAATAAGCAAGACTTTCTTTTCCTTTCTATCATCCTGTCACTGAAGGAAATTTTATGAGTTTTTTTTTTTTCATTCCAACTTAACACCATTTCATCATACAGAACACAGGATTTCTAAAGAAATATTCCTTTATCCAAATGTGTCATTCTGTTGATGACTTTTATGCCTGAAAATCTTTGGGTATATGTTCACACCCACAAAAGCAATTTTTTTGACCTGTATTCCTATTAAGAGAGAGAAATTCATGATTAAGGACAGCAATGACTGACTTTGGAAAAGTGTATTCTTTGTTGAAGTCTGTTCTGCATAGGTACTTCTACAAAATTGTTGCATGTTAGCATGCCATCTTGATTCTCCATTGGAATATTTTCTAAAAGTTCATAGTTATTATTTAAAAAAATTCATGACATAATATATAATTTCTAGACCCATCCTTTTGGCTAGTCAAACAGTACTTCCTAATATATATAATATAAAATTTTGTTCTATTAAGCATCCTTTTAGTTTGGTATATGGAAAATATTATTTTCCCTTTTTACAAAATAGTAACTATGCTTATAGAGTAAACCATATTAAACTAACATTATATACTTTTTTCATATTTATTTCCTGAATGTCTGCTGAGTTAGGGACAAGTTAGGCACTAAGTAGATATTCTAAGAATAAGATTTGATTCTTTCCCTCAAGAAGTATATAAATTCAGAAATTGATAAGATAACACATATTGTGCCATGTCAAATGTTTTTATGAAACAGACTTTTGGGGGAAGGCCAGTTTTTAGGGTCACTTAAAAGTAAAAGGCAGGGATTTTCAGGAACATTAGGAAACTGACTTTTTATTTTATTCTGTTTCTTGAATAATGATATGCTTTTCCTGATATTAAATTTGACCCAAGGAGAAGAGCCCAATAGCAAACATTTGTGTATCTTTCTTGAATGGAAATGCAAGTTTGAGAGCTAAAAGCAATAGCACAGGGAAAATATTCTTATCAACTTTGCTAATACCATGCCTGTGGATAGAGTGTCTTTAGCATAGCGGTAGATTCCATAGGAAATTCAGAGGCATGGGAAGTGCCTCATAGAGATATACTACCCCTGGATCTGCTATATGAGACCTCCTATGTGATCAATTTTCATATCTTTATTAAATAAATTGGCGACTTATAATAGACATGTGTGTGTTTTCTCTTTTTTCGAAACCATACCTCAAAGGATTTAGGTTACAAATATACATTATTCATGGGGCGCCTGGGTGGCACAGCGGTTAAGCCTCTGCCTTCAGCTCAGGGTGTGATCCTGGCGTTATGGGATCGAGCCCCACATCAGGCTCTTCTGCTATGAGCCTGCTTCTTCCTCTCCCACTCCCCCTGCTTGTGTTCCCTCTCTCGCTGGCTGTCTCTCTCTCTCTATCGAATAAATAAAAATAAAATCTTAAAAAAAAAAAAAAACAAATATACATTATTCACAAATAGATGAAAATAGGTAAATCATACAGAGTATACCAAATTTCATATCCACAAACAGATTGTTCCAAGATGTAAATGAAATGAAAACTGTCCATCTGCAATTTTATTAGCTAGGTTTTCTCTGGAAACAAAAATCTCTGAAGTTTCAGTGGCTTACATAAACAGATACTTATTTCTTGATGTGCATGTGGGTAGCTGTGGATTCCCTAATACAGCTTTGCTCCATAGAGTGTTCTAAGGATCTCTTAAAATATCTGATAGGATATGGCTTACATCAGGTCTGCTAATATCCCATTGGCCAAAGCAAGTAGCTAAGCGCAAGGAGAATGAGGCAAGGAAACACTCCCACACGATCATAACTGAAAATCACAGGGTCACAGGCAGGAATGTATAATGCTCTTGCAAGGAAGAAGAGAGCAAAAAAATTGAGGGCAATAGTACAATGTAACTCAGGTGGGGTTAAGAAAATTTAAATCCAGAGAGTCATCTTTGAGCTCAGTTTTGATTTGACCAAGGAAACTGGATGAGGTTATAGGGGAGGAATGGAATGTCAGATATTTTGCTCTGGCAGAATGAAGTCAAGAAGCAAGTTTGAGGTGGAAAAATAAAGATTATATTATAAAAACAATCTGATAGGACTAATATTACTGAAACTGTCCAAGTTTACAATATAATTATGAATAATATACTGGGGATTCAATAAATCTGATTTCAAAATCCAATTCATTTTGAAGTTTGAGCTCTTCTAAAACTACAATTTGATTAGAACTCTCTTTCCTCTATCTTCCAAAGGTACCTTCCAAATGTACCTTTAATTTACTCAGTTTTTAAAATAATTTTAATAAAGTACAAAATACACAGCTTTACCAAACCAGTATGTAGTGTAATGGGGATGAGAAGAGGTAGAGTGTCATCTATTTGATCTTAGATTTCTATCTGGAGACACTGAATTATCTTTTTTAATCACCTCTGCACTGGATGAAGACTAATGTATCTGGTTGGTTGATCTCATAGAAGGAAATAATCATGGAAGGCAAAGGCCCTCTGGTCTCTCTTAATTTTTAGTCCAGCCTGTAGATAAAGAGGGCTCATTTTAAGACTCCTCTCTACTATGAAATTAAAAGCCTATACCTGAGGGAAATTTTATGCTTATCTAATTGCCCCTGAAACTTAGTGATTGAGACTTCCTAAATCAGGGAATATTAGCAAAACCCTTTGTCAGCAAATCTGTAGCCATGTCCTTCAATCAGCTAATCTTGACTAATGCTGATATTTTTATCTCCAGCTGAGTGTCTTTTCTTCTATAGATAACCTATGACTAACAAAACTGCAACCTTCAGGGAAAGTGGATTTTCTGAGTCTCAGAGAGGTATTTTGTTACTATTTTTAGTAAGTAATACAATCTAGTATGTTCTGGTCTTTTCTAGGAGCTTGAGATGCAACAGCAAAAAGACGAAAAATCACTGATCTTGTGAAAATATTTGGTATTAAAAGAAGATTAATATAAATAAATAAAAGATAAGATGATACTAATTAATGAAAACTTCTCTTTTTAAAAAATGCTAAAAACTAAGTAGAGAGAGAGACTGAGGGAGGAGTTCTTCTTTAGGTGGGAAAGGCAAGAAATGTGTACCTGAGTGATGGATATTTGGTGTATGAACCAAGTGGATGGAGCAAGGCAGAAAACTGGGGGAAGACGGGCGCCTGGGTGGCACAGTGGTTAAGCGTCTGCCTTCGGCTGAGGGGAATCGAGCCCCACATCAGGCTCCTCCACTATGAGCCTGCTTCTTCCTCTCCCACTCCCCCTGCTTGTGTTCCCTCTCTTGCTGGCTGTCTCTATCTCTGTCGAATAAATTAATAAAATCTTAAAAAAAAAAAAAGAGAGAGAAAATTGGGGGAAGAGATTTCAGTCATCTATTGGAAGTGTCCTAAAGTCAGAGTTACATGGCATGTTCACTAAGAAATACCTACAGGCCATCAGGCATTTTTTTTTTTTTGAGGGGATTTGTGACATAAGCATTGGACTTTAATAACGTCTGATTTTGAATATCCAGTATGATAATGTAGGTCTAATTGCACCAGCCAGGTGCAGGCTACACCCTCATGAACTATTCACCTCCCAAAAGCCCCACCTTCATATACCATCATATTGGTTGTTAGCATTTAACATACAAATTTTGGGGAAACATAAACATTTAGTCCATATCACCATGTCACCCAGAATAAAGGCAATGTTCTCATGAAGGCTTTGAAAGCCCTATTTTATTTGACCCACAGTCTCTGACTTCTCCTTCCAGTTTACCCCTAACTCACTTTGCCTATAACCACATTAGCCCCCTGTTATTCTCCTAAGACATTAGAATGATCCCTTCTACCTGGAACATACTGCTTGGTCTCCTTGTGGCTCATTTCTACATAATTTTCAGGGGTTTGATTTTGTTTTTGTTTGTTTTTCATAATCGTATTTCTCAGTGATGTTGTACCTAACCATTTGTCATGCAGTAAAGGTAGTTGGTCAGACAGTACCCAAAATCAACATGCTAAAACAACTTTCATTTGAGAAGACTTATAAATAAAGATCTAGTAGCAATAGTGTGGGTACTACATTGATTGTTCATTCTAGGGCAACACTTTGAGATCAAGTACATCTAGACAACAGAGTCTTTGAGAGACACAGAGTCTGTAATTGTGTGGTTGCATGATTAGGGAGAACTAGCCCTTCCTCCAGTGGGATTAGGGCACAGCATGCCACGGTAATATGATATGAAAGAACCTTGGCTCCATGCCTGTCCTGAAAGATCAGTGTTTATGTTCATCAGCATTACTATCTAGGCTCCTGAGATCCACCTCTTTTGTTTGTAGCTATATGATGTGATA